>NC_081344.1:70308588-70328886 GCF_029784015.1 Lycium ferocissimum
ATTATGATGACTTATAATATTTTTTACGTGGTTTCCAAACATGTAAATTTTATTTTGAAAATATTAAAATTCTATGTTCAAACACCACGATCAACATTAAGAAGTTTTGACTCACAGAAAAGTGAAAAATTGACAATCTTTTTGGAACGGATGGAGTATTATATTGTATTAATATATCTATTGACGGCTTTGAATTGAGCCATGAATTGTGTAAAATTCTCATTATCGGGATCTTGAGATTCGCCTTCTAGATATGTTTGTGCTTCATTTACATGATCGTTTGCATCATCATTTTCATTATCGTGGTATTTGTGGTCCTTGGTTACATTCGACTAGGGGTTGCCAACTAAATGCTACCTCTTAATTTTGCCCCTTATATTTGTCTTTCTTTGTTTCATCTCTATAAGATATTATAAAAATATTCGAGCACTTTAAGGCCTTTTTTTTGTAATACAAAATCATATATTCATGTTATACTATACTCGCGGATCATGTTTACAAGTCGTATTTATGAATTAAGTTTACAAGTCGTACTTACAAGCCATGTTATACGGATCGTTGGCTCGGATGCCACCTATGTCCATGTTCATGTTTTAGGAAGTAGTATAGGTTCTGAGAAGGCTCAAATAACTTTGCTGCTTTCATGCCAATTGTATCCACGCTAAGCCGGAAGGGCATGGCGAGCACTCGGTGCCATACTCGGCCGACGAACCATACTAAGCTTGAATCTATAGAGGGATAACCTTGAGTTAGGCAGAAGCGAGGTCTAAACGCCAACCGAGAGGATACCAATGGGGTCGACAAGGCCACACAAGAACTATCCACAATGCTTTGTCATCAAGACTCCATGATATATATACATACACATTTGTTTATCTTGAAATAGACGAAGTCGTCGTCCGTCAACAACGCCCAAAATAAGTATATAAAGGGCGGCAAGACGAGACTACCTACTACTATACGGACACGTCTCAAGTCTCTGCGAGTACAGTTTTGTGTCATAGTCGGGACGGGGCCCGACGTACCCGTCTCGTATATATCTGTGTAAAAAGAAGACTGCGAGTAGACCGTAACCTCTGCAGAAAGAATGGAAGCACGGTCGAATTTCGATCTCTTGTCTCGTCTAATGAGGAGGTCTGCTCCGCTGTATCGAATGCAGACCACGACGCAGATGCGACGGCCGCAAAGACGTCGGTACGAATAATATGCGAGTATGTAAGGCAAGATAACAGCGAAAATGAAATAACAAGTTGTACTCGGATATATCAAGAAAGGTTACGGAGGTTCTCTGCCTAGGTTGCCCTGCATCGAGGCGAACAACATAACTACATGGAATATAGCTATGCCGACTCGAGGGCCGGGCATAGATAACTCCACGACGCATAGGCCGGGTGTAACTAACTCCGTGAATGCCGTGGAGTCGGTATGCGCGACTCCGTGACACAGTTGGTCCAGTAACAACTCCGGCGGCCGTAGGCCGGGTGTATACATATATATCATGATAATTAGAAAGCAACCGTAATATGCTTTATAAGCGACATATACCCCTTTAGTTATATCTTAATCATTCTATCGTCTTATATAGCTTGACTATTCTTGTACTCGTTCCTAAAATAGGAGGAGTATTATAATAAGGTCATGTTAATCTAAGTACAATCTTCGTGAATAGCACGTCACTTTGTGCGAATAGTCAAAAAGGTGGCTCGATCGTAGGAATCATACCCAATGAAAAAAAGGAATAATAACATACACCAGTAGATTCACGGCTCGAGAACTTAACTCGTATCTACTCCTATTCCTATATGATAACAATAATGATACTTATCGTTAACCATACGAAACGATTCTCTTAATCGTATAACGAAAAATTAAAAACATCAAACAAAATGGGCTAAGATTCTTCTCATTTCCCCCGACTCCATATATCGACCATAATGACGAACAATCCGGCAAGTATATACATCGATAACGAGGATACCATGTAGCAACGAAGTCATAAACATTTCACGACGAGCGACAAGCCGGATACGATTATCAAATACTTCTCCGATCTTTCTTTTCCTTCAAATGCATAACAAGCCAGCAGCAACAACAGCAGCCAGTATCAAAGTTACTCCAATAATTTCCGGCCACAACACAACTTAGAATATTACCAAATAGCCGATACAACAACAACGATGTCAAAATATGATTTAAAAATTATTAATTCCATATTTCTCACTCCCCAGTTGACCCAGACAAACTTAAATATGTCGAGAATAGGAGAATTCTTGCTACTTTAAAAAAAAGCCCTGGTTCAACAACACGACCAAATGGAACGGAGATCGAAGCGGGTCGCGGGATTCGACAACAAAACCAAATGGAACAACGAGATCGAAAATAGGTGACCCGTATGTTGTTCTTGCCGAGAATTAAACTTTGATTTCATGAGATCTTCATGTATCTACGTAGAGAGTTTATCTTGTTGTATATATGCATGTCCATTGAAATAAAGTTGCTGTAAGTTTTCTTAGAACTTAATATGAGAGAAGTAAAGAAATGGATCGCCCTATATTTTTCCACGTTAGGAAATACTGTAGATATGTGATTCAATACCTACTTTCCTTAAATGAGACTTTTGTTCTCAAAGAACAAGACTTGATGTACGTCTTGCAAATGGAGTATGGGTCCCACGATATATAAATCATATTATAAAGTCGCTTTCACCATAAGTTGGCAGCACAACTATCACGAATAGTCACCTATAAGTCTTCCTTTATGTTCCACGTGTAAGTCCACCAAATCTCTTATCCAATTGATCCTAATTAATACCATAATTAATTTCTTACTCTCCCACTTTATTCTAATATTTAACCAAGTATCCATATAATTAATTTCTAATCTCAATTCACCTAATTAATAATCAAGTTTAACAACTTCATATACCCATTATCATAAATGTGATATACATAGTCTATAGTCTCTTTTGGTACCTTACTAAAATATTATTTTCAATCACCGTCATTCCAAAATTTTTAAATAATTTCGGGACTTCATTTCTTTTATACATTGATCTCTTGATTTTGAATATGACCAAATCCTCAGGGCTCAGGTAATTTGCTCATGTTTGGGTGGTCCAATTTCCTAGTCCAAAAATATGGAGTACTATTGCTTGGACCGTATTCATTCGAATAAATTTTGAACCTCGACGAAACTTATTTTCTTCGATACATTCAATTTCTAATCTTTTCAATACTTACAATACTTAAACTTAGCAACTCATATACAAGGGGTAAACATGTCCGACACCCCATAACTTAGAAGACGAACCTCAAAACTCGAGACCAAAATGATTAGTGCACCACGAACTAAAGGTGTACCGAAATGGGAGATGTAACACCAATGTAGGGAAGGGTCGATGTGCCCAGATTAGAACGACACCTTCAGATAGTTGAATTGGATCCATTTTTTGTTTGGCTGCATTTGATTAGTAAAAGCCCAAAATTTTATTTATAAAAAAAGAAAAACAATAATAAGGATATTGCATTTTATTAATTGTTATAATTTTTCTATCTACCATATTGTTATATTATATTTTATTGTCCTCATCCACCTCCAACTCATGTTACCTCCAAACTCATGTGAAAAAGGAAAAAAGAAAAAAAAGTGGACCCCACATTAAAAACCCAAACTCATGTTATTTAAAAAAAAAAAAGGTGGACCCCACCGCCTGCAAACTAATGTAAAAAAAGTGGACCTTATATTAAAAAATCAAAAGATATATAAAAATAAAAAAAAGTGGGCCTATATTAAAAACTCAAACAATTTTAAAAAAACGTGGAACCCATATTAAAAAAATTAAGAAATATCCATGTAATTTTCAAAATATCTCCATTAAGTCAATAATGGTGGATTCATTGCCACATGCGTATCAACCTATTAGTGGAGCAAATGAAATCATTATACAAAGAAAAACGTGGACTCCATTATTATTACTTTTCTTCAAAAGGTTAAATAACCAAACCATATAATTTTTTTTTTCCTTATATTTTTTTGAGATCTAATCTCGATATTTAATCATTAACTCCCTCCGTTTCAATTTATGTGACCCGTTTTGATTGGACACGGAGTTTAAGAAAGTAGAGAAGACTTTTAAATTTGTGGTGTAAAATGCGTACACATATCTTTATGTGGTCGTAAATCATTGCACAAAGATAAATTGTTTCCAAATATAGAAAGAGGTCATTCTTTTTGGCACGGATTAATAAGAAAATGAGTTCACATAAATTGAAACAGAGGGAGTATTTTCTATTCCATCATATCACTTATTTGTTATGCTTACTAAAATAGACATATATATATATATATATATATATATATATATATATACACACATATTAAATGGAAATCAAATAATAAATAAGGTAAATTAGTTAAATTATAATTCTAAATGACATTTCCTTAACAAAAATGTGCAAAGGACAACACGACAAGTAAAATGAGCTAAATCAAGAACATTCACCAAAAAATAAAATATACTAGTATTTTTTTGTTTAAATAGAAAATCAAATTTCTACTTTGTTTCGTTTTGAACATGTAAAATTAATTTAATAATTTGAACTAGAATTATCCAAATCAAAATTTGATAAAAAATAATAAGTATTGTTTTGGTCCAATCTACGTACATTAACAATAGAATATTTTACACCTTTAAGTTAATCGAATTAAAATTTAAAGTATCAACTGATACTTAAGTATTACTATTGTTTTGTCTCGAGATGTAGGAAAACGGTTTCCTTTTAAACAAGTCTTCTCCTTTAAAAAAGTATTAATAAATTTTTTAAACTTTGTATTCGTAGCAAACACTAATATAATAAAGTTTTGGATACGGAGCACAAACTACAATATTATATTAATCGTGTTTTGAATATATATATATATTATCACTACCCAAACACAACTACATACACATAAATACACTATACACGGGCATACGCCATCTAGTTTCTACTATATAGAAGCATGGCTTTTACCCATGCTTCGTTGTCAGTCACCCTTAAAAAAAAAAGGTGGGTCCCATACTCAAAACACCAAGCAACATTAAAAAAAAAAAAAAAAAAAAACAAAAAGTGGTCCCCACCACTCCAAACTCATGGAAAAAAGTGGACCCCATATTAAAAAAACAAGCAATGTAAAAAAAAAAACGTGCACCCTATATTAAAAAAATCAAACAATATTCATGTAATTCCCAAAGTATCCTCACTAAGTCAATAATGGTGATTCATTGCCACATGTGAATCAACCCATTAGTGGAAAGAATGGAATTGTCGAAAAGAAAAAAAATGGACCTCTATATTATTGCTTTTCTTCAAAGAGTTAAGTAGCTGTAAACCATACAATTTCCTTTCTTTTCTTATATTAACACGAGATCTAATCTAAATATTTAACTTATTTATTTGCTATTCCGCCATGTCATTTATTTGTTATATTTACTAAAATAAATATACTTAAAATATTTATATTTTAAAATAAGATAGAATTTAATTACTTTTTTATTTTTTCCTTACTCTAATAAATGTGAAAAGAGATTAATGTCGCAAAAGAAAAAATAATATTAAATGGAGATTAAATAATTAATAAGGTAAAATAGTCAAATTCTAATTCTAATTGACGTTTCCTTAAAAAACTGTGTAAAAGATAACATGACAAGTAAAATGAGCTAAACCAAGAACATTCACCAAAAATTAAAAAATAGTAGTTTTTCGTTTAAATAGGAAATCAAATTTCTACTTTGTTTCGTTTTAAACATGTAAAATTAATTTAATAATTTGAATTAGAATTAGAATTATCCAAATTAAAATTTGATAAAAAAATAATAAGTATTATTTAGGTCCAATCTACATACATTAACAATAGAATATTTTACACCTTTAAATTAATCGAATTAAAATTTGAAGTATCAATTGATGCTTAAATATTGCTATTGTTTTATCTCAAATAGAGGAAAATAGTTTTCTTTTAAACAAGCCTTCTCCTTTAAAAGTATTAATAAATTTTTTGCCAACTTTGTATTCGTAGAAACACTAATATAATAAAGTTTTGAATACGGAGCACAAACTACAATGCTATATTAATCGTGTTTTGAACATAGTGTGTTTGTGTGTACACACACACACACACACACACACACACACACACACACACACATATATATATATATATACACACACATATATATATATATATATATATACACACACACATATATATATATATATATATATATATATATATATATATACACACACATACTCTCTCTCTCTCTCTCTCTCTCTCTCTATATATATATATATATATATATATATATATATATATTATACACACACACATACATACATCTCTCTCTCTCTCTCTCTCTCTCTATATATATATATATATGTATATATATGTGTGTGTGTGTGTGTATATATATATATGTATGTATATATACATAAAAATAATGCAAACTTATGTATGTTTATTAGCAATATAAAATATATATATTATTACTGCCCAAACATAATTATATACACGTAGATACACTATAATTCAAAGTGTTGGGCTAGCAAAAATTAAATATGACCCGTTTTGAAGGGCAATTTGGTCAAAGCACTTGCCATTGAATAATTCCATTAGTTAAAAATAGAATCTTACTGTAATTTAATATTAAATATATTCGTACCTTTCCTATTTTGCTCTTGCTCAAAAAAATTGCATCAAAACAGATGATGTCATTTCAAGTGGTAGATATTAATTATGTTTTTGGCCACGTGTCACTTTTATACTCCTTTTACTTTTCACTGTTATATCATGGTCACATAATTCGACTTAATAAACAAATAACATTTGTATATATATGTATTAATGTTCATCTATATATATGCATCGACAGTGCAAATTTAGGTATGTTTATTAGCGATATATAATATATATACTATCACTATCCAATACATAAATCTTTACAATTGTACACAACTACATACATATAGATACATTATAAAATTCAAGTGTTGGGCCCGTACGCAGCACAGGCATACGCAGTCTAGTTTCTACTATATTAGAAGAGTGGGTTTTGGTCGTCAACCACTCACTCTTCTAATATACTCCCTCTGCTTCGATTTATGTGAATCCATTTGACTGGATACGACATTTAAAAAAGACTGAAGACTTTTGAAACTTATGGTTCAAAATAAGTCTTGAATATTTGTGTGGCTGTAAATCATTTCATAAAGTGAATTTGTTTCTAAATTAGGAAAGAGATCATTCATTTTGGTACGGACAAAAAAGGAAATAGGTTCACATAAATTGAAATAGAGGAAGTAGTTGTTATTAAATTAAAATAATAAAAAAAGATGGGATCCACATAAAGAATTAAGAGACAATTGAAAAAAAAATAAGGTGGTTCCACGTGAAAAAGTAGGAGATAATTGTAAAAAAAAAAAAAAAAGACATTTAAACAATGATAATAAGTTCAGAAAATGATAAAGGTACACTTAGAGAAAATTTAAAGAAGAGAAATTCGGGGGAAAAAAGAAATAACAATTTAAATTAAACACAAAAACCGCTAAAGAAGTCATAAAACCAAAAAATTTAAAACTTTTATATTTGGGTAAGGATAAAAATGCACTAATTTTAGACACATACATCTCACAAATAATGAAGAATAACATCAAGAAGACGAAATATAAATAGTCAAGAAACGTACACACATATTTTTTTTAAAACGATGAAGCTGGTCTATATTTAAAAATTTAAGACTACAACAGATGCTAACACATGAAAGCGCTTTTCAGTGTTGTTGAGTAGAAAGAGATGACGGCATGAAACTCGGTAGAAGAAGGTGTATTTCAAATCTTTCAACTGGAGAACCAAATCAGGAAAGTCATATATAGGAGAAGCGGACTAAGTAAAATAATTAATTGAATTATAATACTTTCTATAATAAAAATTCCATAATTATATTACTAAAAGGTCTCTCTCTGTCCTAATTTATGTGACATAGTTTGATTAGGCATGAAGTTTAAAAAAGAAAAGAAAGATCTTTGAAACTTGTGATCTAAAACAAGTTATAGATATTTGTGTGAATTTAAATCATTTCATTAAAGGTAGAAGGAAAAATTTCAAGTTAAACAATTTCTAAATATAAAAATATATCATTTTTTTTTAACGCATTAAAAAAAAAGGTGTGACGCCATTTTTTGTGTTTGGGCGATTTTCATCATCTAGTTACTTTTCTTTTTCTCTCATATAGAAGCCGCTAACTTGAGCTGCTTGGGGTCGTACGGGGGTAATTTGGTAACTTCAGGTAGTTTTCACCTGCTTAGGAGACCTGGCACTTTTAGTTTTAACGAGTGTTATTCCTTTTTTCACCCCTTTCGACACGTTCTTACGGAGCTCTCGAGTCTGTTTGAGATTCACTTAGCCTCTTTCACTTTTCTCTGTCACTGCTCGGTTTTGTATCGATTTCCCATCAGTTTATGTACGTTCTGTATAGGTAAGTTTTTCCCTTTTGTTTATTCGGCCTTTCTTGTTATCAATGTTATTAAGGTTTGAGCCTGTGTTAATTTTCGATTTTTCATGAAAGACTTAGCTTCCTTTTCCCTAAAATTTTAGGTTAATTGGTCATATATTGTTAAGATTCTGTTTTGTGGTGTTTTATTTTGCTCTTTCCAAGTTTTAATCTTAAACTTCACCTGTTCCAACTCTT
This sequence comes from Lycium ferocissimum, assembly GCF_029784015.1. Taxonomy (NCBI): domain Eukaryota; kingdom Viridiplantae; phylum Streptophyta; class Magnoliopsida; order Solanales; family Solanaceae; genus Lycium; species Lycium ferocissimum. Next base: position 70,317,314 of record NC_081344.1, read on the forward strand.
TCAGGGTGAGTAACAATGGATTTTGAGTTTGTTTGTTATGGATTGGGACAATCTTCTATATAACTGAAATTACAAGTAACTGGATAGGATTAGGAAAACAGAAATATAAATATTTTGATAGATAGATGGAGATTCCACTGTCAACGCCTGAAAGAAAGAATTGAGAAGGGTTAGGGAAGAAGGACGAAAAAGATAGGAAGAGATTTAGGAAGAAGGAGTGAGAGAAATCGCGAGAGAAGAGAGAGAATACCAATTTTCGGTTATGGCTGCATCATTGCCTGGCAAGGTAGTTATGCTCCTCCAAGGATTGATCTCCACCGTTCCTTCTAATTAATGAAGCTTAAATCTAGGCCCTCCACGTGTTCTAATATTAACTACTAATTATCGTCTTATTAAGATAGGAAGGTGTTTGATCCTTTAGACTACAATGCACCAGTGACTAATGCACCAATATATAGCAAATCCTGAGAACGTGCTCCAGTACATGTGTAAAAACATATTTGCCAAACAGGGGGTTAAGCTTTGTGTCCAGTGACTGATTTCCCGCATGAAAGGAACCATTTGTGGTGGAGAGACTTCATTGATAAAACCTGATAGCATTCTAGCATTACAACCTATTTTTTTGAAGAAACGTAGTAAGTTTAAAGTTTGTTTGGTCATAGCCTAATGAAAGGAGCAAGTTTGACAGTTTCGGTGCATATTGGATCATCGAGTTTGATGCTTTTTTTTTTTTTTTTGTATAACCTTTTCATAGAAATCTTGAGAAATAGAAAAATAGAATTGCTTAACATCTTGGTGAGACTTTGGATGTACCAAAAGACAAGCATTATGACAAATTTGAACGGTCACATAATTTTTTTATTGATAAGGTAAATATGTTTATTAGCAATTGAGGCCATCTTACAATGCAAAAGAAGATGATCTAAACTTTTGTCTGCGCTCTTTACGTAAAGCAACGACTAACATTTAATCCTTCTCTTTCTCAGATTTTTCGCTGTTAAGATCGTACCTAAGGGTGTCAAGTGGGCCGGGCCGAGCCGGGCTAGGCTGGGCTGGGCCATTTAAACGTGGGCCACAAGGGGCCGGGTGGGGGCCGGGCCGGGCCGTAAGTTAGGGGGCCGGCGGGGGGGCGGGGCCGTAAGTTGGGGCCGAGGGCGGGGCGGGCTTGGGAGAGGGAAAAGGGTGTCGGCCCGGCCCACCCGGGATAGGGGCTACACTCGGGCTAGCCGGGCCGGGCGGGTTATAGTTAGTGGGCGGATTTTTTTTTTTTAAAGTTCTAATACAAAAATAGACATTTACATTTACTAATAATAATAAAATTAACATTTACATCTAATGATAAAATTGCTAAATTAAAAAAAAGTTTAGTCGTCGTCAAATTCAAAAAAGCTAATTTGTTGTAAATTTAAAAAACTTGTCGTTGCTAATTTTATTTGAACCTAAATTTTTGAATAACTTCACTTTGGTCATATTTTCAAACTATAAATACCCCTCATTCTTCTTCATTTTCACACAATTCTTCCACAGTTATCTCTTTATCTAAATTTGTTACTCAACTAGTGTACATTACTTCACCTCCACCTTCTCCTCGAGTTCGAAGATCAACTTCAAGTGTGGTGTGGATGCATTTTGAGCGAGTAAATGAGGAACATGTTAAATGTCAACATTACGGTGACATATATCTCCACAAGTCCGGAGCGTCGGGTACTAGCCTATTAGGGAGGGTGGGGGCGGAGGGGTAACTGCAGGTGTGTTGTGTAGACAACTTGTGAAAAGGCATGAAATTAACCGAATGATTTATCAAAGGTATATTTGTTGAAATAAGTACTATCACAATCTAATATATATTATATCGAAAATGTATCAAAGGTATATTTGTTGGGAAAACAAGATTTTCTAGCTTTAAAATACAATTTTAAAGAAAAACTAAAAGTCTTTCCATAAAAAGAGACTCCTAATTTATTGGGATACAATGTTTTTAAAATACTTATTATTAGTAATAAATGTAGTACTTATCTTGTTGTTGTTGTTGTTGTTTTTTTTTTTTTTTTTTTAAATTTGAAGTGGGCGGGCGGCGACAGGCTATCCCTTTAAGACTCTTGGTGGCGGGGGGTGGGTGGTAGCAAATCCACTGTCCGCCCACCCCTAATAAAGCGCTTTGGGCCCCTTACACCTCTTGGTGGGTGCAGGCCGGGCGTGGTGGGCCGGGTTCGGGCTGGCCCGACCCACTTGACACCCTTAATCGTACCCCTAGCCGCTAACCATACAAAAAAGCAATCACTTAGAATTAATGGCAAATTATTCTTTCCTTACCTTATAAAATGAACTCAGAAGATGAGCATTATCATGATTTGGATCTACCAATTGGCATATCCCTTGTCTAGGATCACCTGAGTATCAACCCATCCTCAAATTACTAGAAGTTCCGGATTATGATGACAAATATAGCTCCTGCCATGCCATAATTTTGGCTTTTCAGAGGATTTTACAATTTATGTATTTAGAAGAAGTGCGTTTGACCAATGTCTAATTGAACCTTTGGACAAAATAAATACTATAGAAAAGTATTAAAACTATTAAAAAACACTGATAATCGGCCGACTAACACCATAGGTAAAGTAGTTATGTGTCGCTAATATCGTTGTATAGACACATTGGGTCAGATAATGTAATTTGATGGTTTAATGGGGTAAAATTCACAAATAACCACTTCTCAAACCTTGTAATTGAAAAATAGCTATTGTCAAGAGTTACAAATTACATTAGTAAAACTCCAAAGTAATGTCTTATCATAATGGCTGTTTTATAAAGATAGGGCGAAAAATTGTCCAGTGACACAATTTCTTCAGTTTTATGGTTGGGCCTTGCCAGTCCCATATTTCAACGAACCAGTCTCTAGCATCTTACATCGCCTAGTGATCTTAATTAGAGTTGAAATTTTAGGACATATAGCATACACAACTGTTGGCAAAGACTCTCGTTTATGTACATTTGATTTAATAAGAAGGATATATTCAAGCCAAAAGAAATAGACAAAAAGGGCACTGGTGGATGAGTCCACACACCATTTTTTCAGGCCCTACTCAGGTGTTATGAAAAACAAGAAAGAAAATCAATGATTGGCTGAAGGAAAGCTAAATCAAAACTAAATTTCTAAGTACCAAAAAAGGATCATCTCAAATTAATGAGCTGATAAAGACATAACTGGTAAAGAAAATCAGCAAAATGTGTGGAACCTTCCCTTATTCTTCCAAATCAGAACCACAAAATACGTATGCAGCCAATTAGGTCGAATGAGTTGGCATGCACCTTGATATTGAGGTGCTCATAGATATTTTGAACTAATTTTTGTAAAAGAAAAAAAAAAAAAAAACTCTATTATGCCCAAATATCATTGGAAATTTTAGAAAAGAAATCAAGAAAGAATACTATATAGACATATAACTGTTGTTGGATTTAAATCCATATCAAAATTGAATTATGTCCTAAATTCAAATCATATTAACTCAAACAAATACCAAGTCTAATATAGTTGGATTAATTGTTAATATAAATTTAATTTCATTGAGGCAGTCCATTTAATAGACTTGTAAATGATGGCCCACGTATTAGTCCAAAAATGTCATTTTATAGCAGCTCAAATTTGACATATGTCAAATGACATGGTGTCTTGAAGTTAAATGAAAGGACCAATAGAATCTTGACACATGCTAAATTATACGCACGTGCTTGTCAAATTGTAGGCCAATCAAAACTATAAATAGAAGTTTTTTGTGAATGAACTGTCTTCACTCTCCCGCCAACTCCATACATCCGATGAGTAGTTTGGTGTGTCTAGCCCATACAACAACTCAATCAAATTGTGAAATTCTTCCATCTCCCAATCCTGCAAGTGCCTTGTAAATTTTAAGTCCCAGTGGATAACACCCTTATGAGACCCACAAATGTGTTGAACTGTCATCTCTCTTTGACACGAAACGCGATATACATCAGGGAAGGCTTCCTTCAATTCGATATCCCTGCACCACTTATGAGCCCAAAAACTAATCCTTCTTCCATCCCAAACTTAAAAGAAATATGTCTGCAAAATTCTTCCCACCCCTTCATGATGCTCCTCCACAAACCACACCCAAACGGAGTTACAATGTTTCTAGTCCTCCATCCACCCTTTCATCCTTATTTCTTTTGTGATTTAAAGGTACCATGTACTGATTAACTTTTGTTGCTTGCATACTTTGTGACAAAGTGGATTGAGTTTCACTTCAACAAATAGTATATTCATAGGGCAAATTTCATAAGTAGGGTAAATCATTTAAAATACCAACTGATTATGCATATGGTAATTGCGTGTCTGGTTAAAATCTTAATTTTGGTATGCTTAAATTGGAACCTTACAATACAAATTAAATGCTTGAAAGTTGAAGTCAATGGTTGGATCACATCCGCATTTTCATTCGGGTATATATGTACGCGTGTGAAATTTAAAAAAAAAAAAAAAAAAAAAGTGTGCCTGTGTGTGTGAAAATGAAAATGAATATACTATCCGCTGATTCGATCTGGGGAAGTTGAATTGAATAAAAGACTACGTGAAGAACATGCTAGTACGTGACTGCTGACTTAGTTTAGCTTGGGTGGTTAAATGACTAACCCACCTAACTTAAAGTTCCATTTCCAAATTGAAACAATTGCTCCTGTTATATCCCCATTCTATCCTTATTCAGTAACTATATCCTCCCTGTCGATGTCGTGAATTTGAACGTGTTTCCTTTTTTAGTTTTTGCCTTTTAATGTTCATAGTTGTACATAAATGATTATATTTCATGAATATAGGTAAAAGTTGCATAGCAAGAATGGCGGAAGAGTTATGGTGGTACGTGCTGATTTTACTTATTGAAAAATACATTTCATTTTCTTTTTCACACCATAACCTTTTAAAACTAACTTTTAACGGGCAGGGAATCAACTGTTCAAATTATGAGTATCAATTTAGAAGGATCAGGACTCCCGACTGTTGATCCAAACTCATTGTCCCTTTTGGGATACGTGCAGTTTTGCAAGATGATCATTAACAGATTTCTCAAAGTGAAGTTGGAGCCTGTTAATTGTGGTAATATTTCCCACATTGTTGCCCTCTTAAAGTAATAGAAAACTATTTTTTTTAAGAGTTTTGCAAGGAAATAAGTAGATTAGAGTGCAAACTGCTAAAAAAATATAAGATATGGTGCAAATTACCGCACACATTAGGGGTTTAAAAAGCAAGAACCAAGAATTTTTGATGGAATAGGAGTTAGTGCACTTGAAGAGTAACCTCTTATCACTTCTTGCCTTTGGGTGCACCCACAGGTTCCTATATAAGTAGAAGATTGTGTGTCTTTTATAGAGAACCATATGATTTGGATTTTGCTTTTTAGCATACTTCTTGGATAGAAGTGTTGTTACGACCTTTACCTTCTCAATAGAAACTTTTTTCCCTTCTCAATTTTTTTTTTCGTTCTCAGAAAAAGTGTTTTTATGACCTTTATTAATAAAATTTTATACCGTTATAAAAACTTATGAAAGTTTATAGACAACATAATAGTAATGCATTACTTTTCGGTGGTTGGGTGGGTGATATTAACTATCCTGATATTCTGCATGTTAGAGATCCTAGTAAAACATAAACGACAAAGTGGGATCCTTATTAGTTTTCCACATGATATGAATAGAAGTGTATATTAAGTAAGAGATAACTAATCACTGTATTATGTAGTATATGTCGAATATTTATACTCCCTTTGCCCTAATTTATGTAGTATACTCTGTCCCAAAATGAATGATACCTTTTTATATCTAGAAATAACTTAGCTTTAAATTCTCGCTTTATCCTTCGTGATTTATAGTCACACAAATGTCTATAACTTTTTTTTTAGATTACAAATTTTAAAATTTTTTCTCTCTTATAAAATGGGACGGAGGGGGTAATAATATATCGTTATCTCATTTAATTCTTAAAAAGTAAAAATAAATAGACAAAAGCTTGAAGTCTTAAAACTTTTCTAACAATTCCTTAATAAAAATGACTGATTTTAAAAAAAAAAAAATACTTTTCTATCAATTCCTCACGTATTTAAACTTGAAAAAGATTCAGATTTGCTAAATTCCTAAAATCACTATACAAGAAAACCAATTTTCTAATTAATTAGAAAGATCATTAATTTTTGGAAATTTAAAGTAGAAAGTAGAATTCTTATTTGTTTCTGCTTTCATTTTTGTATGTGGTATATTTCATATATTTATAATAAATCTATTGCTATCTAATTGAGTCTAATAATGATTATTTTAATTCTGACGAATTAGAAAAGGACCAAGACTTCAAAATAAAGGCTTTCTTATCGAGCCCTGACCTTTTTTAGAACTTGGAAACATTGAACCATATTAATTTACTACTTCCTTAATCAAGGAAATCAATTTAGGAAGGCCAAATACATAGACGGCCCCTTAAAGTTGTCGTGAATTTTCATTTGGACACTTTAACTAAGACCTTTACCTGTTAAGCACTCCAACTTCAATCAATATGTACCTATTAAACATAAAGCTCTGACGGGTCAAATAGCGTGGGTTTCACTTCGAAGAAGTGCGTGAGTGTTGTTGTTGTTTTGTAGATGGATCAGAGATATCAATTTGTTTGCTGTAATGGTAGAGGTTCAATGATTGTCTTTTTTGTGAGCTTCAACTCTTATTTTGTTGTATTCCTCTCTCTATTATTATTTATTTGTGTAAAAGGAACTTTAGCTATTTTGGACAATTAAGCTATGCTATATTTTGTGTGTAAGTGTGGATGACATTTTTTTTTTTTTTTGGTTGAAGAAAGTAGATGAATGGAACTGGTTGAAGAAAGAAGACAAACGGGGAGGGGTAGGATAGAAGAAGACGAGCTAGCTTGTATGTGTGTGTGGGGAGGGGGTTTCTCCTTTTGTTTAGTCGCCCAAAAATCCTTTTTTATTTTAAAAAAAATTACGCCAAAGGCCACGTGTCATCCTTCCATTTGTTCAATATACATGCCATACGCGAGTGAAGCTCACACATTTTGTTTGTTTTGCTGATTGTCAGTTAAGTGTTTAATTGACACACATTAGCTGAAGTTTGTAGTGTTAAATTGGCACACATTACCTGAAGTTGTGTTAAACTGGGAAAGGTCTCAGTTAAAGTGTCTAAATGAAAATTGGTGGTTACTTTAAGGGTCTGTCTATGTATTTGGCCATTTAGGAAGGTCGAAGTAACAAATTCATTGTTTACTTCATCCAAATATTAATCCCTCCGTTTCAATTTGTATGTCTTATTTTTCCTTTTTAGTTCATTTTAAAAAGAAATACCTCTTTCTAATTTGGCAACTCTTTAATTTTTAGCATTTCACATGGCATGTTTATGACCATGAGATTAAAATATACATATCTTTAGTTAAAAATCACAATATTCAAAAGTCTTCTTTACTTACTTAAATTGCGTGTCTAGAAACTAAGACAAACAAATTGAAACGGATGACGTGCAATTATATCCAACATTGAACGAACTCAAAACTTCCATAAGCTTCTATGTGCAGTGTCCTATGAGTGATGCTTTGTCAATTTCAATATACCCAAGAAACATTTGACTTGCTTTTAATTAAAGAATCAATCTCTACTTTTTGTCTTAATGCTCCATCCCATTGTCGTGGGATTTTGACCTTTTTGTTTGACAAATTACAACTTACAGTGCTTTGTCATTTGTCAAACCCATCTTCCAAAAGAGAGTGTCTTTATTTGTTTGGTCTCCTCTAATTGGCATTAGATTGCGATAAGGAAGATAAAGATTCTTGCTAATCGAATTGAAAATTTAATGATGTTCCTAAGCAAGGGAAATATACTTAAAGGGAGTCAATGTGTCATCAAGTTGAGAAATAGTTGGAAGAATCATTGATAAGCCACTTGTAGACTGCAATACCAAAAAATGGGATAGTAAGATGGTTATGATGGTTATTATGTATTATCATATCTATGAAATACTTCTTCATTTTCTATGTTTTTTAAAATTAGAAGGAATGTACCGAGAAACTCAAAATTAATTGTAAATTGAAATAAAAATTTGCAAACTTGGAAAGGGGTTTTAATGCATGCCTTGTGTCAACAAGGAAATAATGAAGTTTGTATAATTAGAAAGGTCAAATAATAAAAACTAGGAAATAATGTTATTTGTGAAACTTAGTTGTAGTGACAAATTAATCCAGCATGGAGTATAATTGTGGATCGGAAAATTTTCCAATCCGATCTTTGCACCATTAGGCTTGTAAAAATAGATAGATTATGAGTTCAAAAAAGAAAGGATACCTTTTTTTTTTTTGAGACCGAGAGAAAGGATATCTTAATTGATTGCGACATCGCAGGATTACCTTTGTAACATTTATTATATACTTCCCTTTATTGTTGAAGTAGATCTATTTTTGTTTGATTTTCTCTTGTTGTCGGGTATTATGTAAATACTCTCAAGTTGGTTGTTCTTTCACCTTTTTCGAAGTGAAAAGTATAAGTGAGAACTAGAAGACTTCTTAATCAGTTGATGTTCTTTTAGCATTCGAGTTCGAAAGATCGAAAAGGAAAATATATATGAACTACATAACAAAAAAAGCAAAGAAAGGTTCTCTCCTCTAGAAGCACTGGGATAGTAGGATTGTTGATGGGTACATGTACGTTAATAGGTTTTTACCGTATTTTATCCTTTGCTTCCTCTTTTGGTTTCAACATATTTTAGGTAGGCTGTTATGTACTTCGTTTGTGTATATATGTGTGTGCTTGTTTGTATGTTCATTTTAATTTGTAGTGTTGTTTTTCATCGCATCACAACACATGGCCTTCTATATCCGTGGGGGGAGTAACTTCCTCACCATTGAAGATTTGAGACAAACAATATACAACATAGAAAACTTGCGGGGCATTCCTCCTGTTCGTGATGTGGTTGCTATTGAGAGACATATAAAGGATACAGAGAGTGCATGTATTTAGGGACTGAAACTTTTGCAACCGGAGCAAAGAATTTGGCAAATGGAACTGGTTGAAGAAAGAAGACAAACGGGGAGGGGTAGGATAGAAGAAGACGAGCTAGCTTGTATGTGTGTGTGGGGAGGGGGTTTCTCCTTTTGTTTAGTCGCCCAAAAATCCTTTTTTATTTTAAAAAAAATTACGCCAAAGGCCACGTGTCATCCTTCCATTTGTTCAATATACATGCCGTACGCGAGTGAAGCTCGCACATTTTGTTTGTTTTGTGATTGTCGGTTAAGTGTTTAATTGACACACATTAGTCAAGTTTGTAGTGTTAAATTGGCACACATTACGAAGTTGTGTTAAAAAGGGGAAAGGTCTCGGTTAAAGTGTCTAAATGAAAATTGGTGGTTACTTTTAAGGGTACGTTCATGTATTTGGTATTTAGGAAGGTCGAAGTAACAAATTCATTGTTTACTTCATCCAAATATTAATCCTCCGTTTCAATTTGTATGTCTTATTTTCCTTTTTAGTTCATTTAAAGAACACCTCTTTTCTAATTTGGCAACTCTTTAATTTCGGATTTCACATGGCATGTTTATGACCATGAGATTAAAATATACATATCTTTAGTTAAAAATCACAATATTCAAAAGTCTTCACTTACTTACTTAAATTGCGTGTCTAGAAACTAAGACAAACAAATTGAAACGGATGACGTGCAATTATATCCAACATTGAACGAACTCAAAACTTCCATAAGCTTCTATGTGCAGTGTCCTATGAGTGATGCTTTGTCAATTTCAATATACCCAAGAAACATTTGACTTGCTTTTAATTAAAGAATCAATCTCTACTTTTTGTCTTAATGCTCCATCCCATTGTCGTGGGATTTTGACTTTTTTGTTTGACAAATTACAACTTACAGTGCTTTGTCATTTGTCAAACCCATCTTCCAAAAGAGAGTGTCTTTATTTGTTTGGTCTCCTCTAATTGGCATTAGATTGCGATAAGGAAGATAAAGATTCTTGCTAATCGAATTGAAAATTTAATGATGTTCCTAAGCAAGGGAAATATACTTAAAGGGAGTCAATGTGTCATCAAGTTGAGAAATAGTTGGAAGAATCATTGATAAGCCACTTGTAGACTGCAATACCAAAAAATGGGATAGTAAGATGTTATGATGGTTATTATGTATTATCATATCTATGAAATACTTCTTCATTTTCTATGTTTTTTTAAAATTAGAAGGAATGTACCGAGAAACTCAAAATTAATTGTAAATTGAAATAAAAATTTGCAAACTTGGAAAGGGGTTTTAATGCATGCCTTGTGTCAACAAGGAAATAATGAAGTTTGTATAATTAGAAAGGTCAAATAATAAAAACTAGGAAATAATGTTATTTGCGAAACTTAGTTGTAGTGACAAATTAATCCAGCATGGAGTATAATTGTGGATCGGAAAATTTTCCAATCCGATCTTTGCACCATTAGGCTTGTAAAAATAGATAGATTATGAGTTCAAAAAAGAAAGGATACCTCTTTTTTTTTTTTTTTTTTTTTTTTTTTTGAGACGAGAGAAAGGATATCTTAATTGATTGCGACATCGGCAGTGATTACCTTTGTAACATTTATTATATACTTCCCTTTATTGTTGAAGTAGATCTATTTTTGTTTGATTTTCTCTTGTTGTCGGGTTTTATCTAAATACTCTCAAGTTGGTGTTCTTTCACCTTTTTCAAAGTGAAAAGTATAAGTGAGAAACTAGAAGACTTCTTAATCGCCTGATGTTCTTTTAGCATTCGGTTCGAAAGATCGAAAAGGAAATATATATGAACTACATAACCAAAAAGCAAAAGCAAGGTTCTCTCCTCTAGAAGCCTGGGATAGTAGGATTGTTGATGGGTACATGTACGTTAATAGGTTTTTACCGTATTTTATCCTTTGCTTCCTCTTTTGGTTTCAACATATTTTAGGTAGGCAAAGTATGTACTTCGTTTGTGTGTATATATGTGTGTGCATGTTTGTATGTTCATTTTTAATTTGTAGTGTTGTTTTTCATCAGATCACAACACATGGCCTTCTATATCCGTGGGGGGAGTAACTTCCTTACCATTGAAGATTTGAGACAAACAATATACAAACATAGAAAAACTTTGGGGCATTCCTCCGTTCGTGATGTGGTTGCTATTGAGAGACATATAAAGGATATAGAGAGTGCATGTATTTGGGGACTGAAACTTTTGCAACCGGAGCAAGAATTTGGCAAATGAGAGCTAAGGATTGTTGTCTTGACAAGGAGCCCGAAGTTGAGGCACGCTAATCCTTAACTAGAACAAATAATAGACATCTAGCAAGAGCTTTGGTCTGCTAGTCTTCACTTCTGCAATTAATTAATTCTGTTAAGGATTCCAAATTTTTGTTAGCAGAAGATGAGAACTGCTTGCAAATACTTGAGTGATGCTTTAGATGATAAAGGCCATTTGTTAACCAACTGGTAAGTTTTCATCCTCAAGAACATTCTCATTTTATAAAGTAGAATTAAAAGTTCTCTTCTAATTTTTATCATGTTTTTCCCTTTAG
>NC_081344.1:70328986-70354498 GCF_029784015.1 Lycium ferocissimum
TTTTTTAAATTGATGATTTTCACTACTCGAAATGGGAAACCCTAAACGTGAAAGTTATAATTTTTGAAAAACGGTCGAGTTAATATAGAATTAAGTTGACTAAAATACACAAAAAAATGAAAAACTTACAAATACACGACCACCCACGAATCTCGACAAAGAAATGTAGTGGAATCGTGCTTGATGGTAATGGATAGATTACGATGAGAAAAAAAGGCTAAAATTAATGGAAAGGGAGAGAGAAACTAAAAAGTATATTACGTGCGTTTCAAAAATGGGAAGATGAGATAGTGTTTCCCTTTATTTACGGTGTATTTGTGAACCGATAGAGTGGAAGTTCTTTGTTGTATCTATAATGGGTAATTTAGAAAATTAATTAGCTATTATTATTAATTTTAATATAAGGTAGTTATTAACATTAAATAGGTAGTAAAAGTAGCTATAACAAGTAAATTTTCCAAAAAAAAAATATGTCAAAAAAGCTCATATGCAAAAGCTAGTGAAGTAAGAAACCGGATGAGAATTTTGTAGAAAAAACACTCACCAAATTTGATTTATAGGAGTTTATATAAAATGTTAAGAAATTTGAATTTCATTTCCAACTCAAATTTGTAATCACATCCTTAATATTTAGCTTAAAAATAGGAATTGTTTTTTTTTAAATGTAATGTATATTTGATAAGATAGGATTCTAAGGTCGTATTTCTCTTTTTTCTTATTTTTGATACTTCTTTTACTCCTTTTTTTTAATACTTTTCTTCTCTGTCTTTAAATAAATAAAGTGATACTGAACTGGGATTAGCTGTTATTATTATGTATAATATAAAAAATCTTTTAAATTACTCATAGTATCATTTAGGAAGGCTATTCATCTATTTATTTAGTTTACTAAGCTAAAAAAATATTGATTTTTATTAATAGAATCCCTCGCCGTTTTTTCGTACATATCGGATATAACATTTGTTCAAATTCAAATTATTAGCTTCTTATCTATTCAAAGTTTATATTGCAATTTAAATTCAAAAAATTCAGATTCAAAGCTTCATCTTTAAATGTAAATTCAATGTTATTACATAGCCAAATAAAATTTGTCCTAAAATTGCCGTGTGTTATTAGCTTACAACTTGGCTTAATCATTGCAAGCACCTTTCCTTTTTAAATATTGGATAAACTTAGCTAAAACATGTAACTAAAAACGAAAATAATTATCTCACTAAGCATATTAATTTTTAATTAAATACGTGCATGTCATCCATAATTTGACACTAAAAAATATTTTTTAAAATTATTTCTTTAATATTAAGAACAGTACTCCTCAAATAATTTGTCAAATACAAATTGCGTAACTCCAAACACCTTTTCAAGAAAAAATATTAGTATTTTATTCCTTATGCTTTCAAGTCATGAAGCTTCAAACAACAGAATTTTTTCTTATATTGCCACCGAAAAGCACTTTCCTTGTGGTCAAACGTTAAAAAATTAAATATATTTTAAATATATAATTATATAGATAAATTATTTTCTTACTCTTAAATAAATTTTACTATATTGGTAAGAATTCTCTCATTGTGTAATTTATTAATACAGATAGATATATCATTTGTTTTCAGTTAATAAATTTTATTACATTGCTAAAAAAATTCTCATTGTTTATAATTTATAATGATCTTTATATTTTTACTTGTGTTAGTTTATTTTAAATCAATTTTAAATATAGAAAAGAACTTTTTCCTTCTAATTATAGCTTGAAGTAGAAATGATCTACCAAAATTTTTCTCAAACAATTCGACCAAGTAGATAGCTAAGTATAACTTCAAATGCCTTTTTAGAAAGATAATTTTACTTCTACTTCTATTTTGCTCTACAAATAAAAGAATGATACATTTTTGTTAGGAGTTCTTTTAGTTGTTCATTATTTTTTCGTTGATTAAATTTTATTCTTATTCTTTTTAGATAAACAAACTATGTTCTTATATTTTATTGATTATAAATCTATTCCCTTACATTAATTCAACTTAATCAAGTTAATTTTTTGTTCAATAAAAGCCAAATGAAACTAAAATTGCAAATAGTTAAAAGATAATGTTAATTAAAAAATCAGATTAAACATTTTAGAATAAATGCAAGCAACCAAGCCTTTTAAAATAAATATCATACCTTTATTATTATGTATAAGAAAAAGTTACATAGTTCTAGAAATCATACCTTTTTCAATAAGGTAAATAAACTTGCAAGTCTTGGAGTCTATATTTTCTCTCATACTACTTTCATGAAGTCTCTATTGAAATTGTTTCTCACAACACCCATCTAAACCCAATGATTTTTAATGGCAAGTGAGAATTCTACAGAAATTCTAGCACTTGCAAGAATAAAAGAGGGTTTTTGGTTTTTTCTTAAATAAGTTACATTATAAACATGATTTCTTAATTGATTATTGACCAATTTGTGGGATTTAAAGTTAGGTTTTATACCCAAAATTGGGGGTTTCACCTAGAATCTGAATTTGAGTATTCCATGAGTTAAATTGGCTAATTATTGATGGAAATTGATCACCTAGAGTATTAATTCCATGTTGAGACTTATAGATTCCCAATTTCCTCTTTTTAGTTCATAAATCTCATTTCATAGGTTGGGATTTGGTTCTTGAATTAGAGTAAGGTTTGAATAATGATTCTTCTTGAGTCTAATTTCACAATTCGGATATGTTTAGACTTTCATTATCACGAGGCACAAAGAAAGGGCAAGACTAAGGTTTGATCGCTCGAGTTTGTTATTCGGCTTTCCAGGTAGGTTACGGTTTACCTTATGGTGAGACTTCGATTAGCGAAGCGTATGTTTAGATGATATTGCCGGAGAATGTATGTAAACCTTCGGGTATGAAGTTTGAGATGGAAATTGCCTTGGGTTGGACCTTGTTGTATGATTTGGGGGCTAGCCACCCCATTGCGTTGTTGACTTATCTTGTTCTATATACTTATTGGCTCATTGCCATGTTGACACATTGGATATTGTTGATTAGTGATATATCATCATTATGATATTGCGGTAACTTACTTTGATTTGATATTGAGATGTTTCCATTGTGGCTTATTGTGTAGCCTTATTATTGATATTACTTATGTGGTACTGTTTGGGATTGAATTGGTTATTTGATATTACATTGCATCGTATTCATACTGATTTCCATAATACATTGATATTGCCTTGTTATGGTACTGAGGATGGAAAGTGAGAAGGAAACACAGATGCATTGAGACACATTTGATACGAGTCATCTCTAGGTGGTTGATGTGCCGCGGAATTGTGGCACATTCAATGCCTTTTTACTGTGGATTTTGGGTGTTCTCAAGTAAGTCTGGTTTATTTTAATGTGTTTTTGTTATGTTTTAGGAAAGCGATGGCCCAAAAGCAAAAAAAAAAAAAAAAAATAAAAAAGAAAAAAAAAGGAAAACTTACCCATAAATAAAGATTCGACGGTCGTCGATCAATCGACGGACCGTCCTTTGGAGCGTCAATAAGTTGAATTTTCCAGTGATGGCCTAAGTTGAAGAGGACAAAGGACGGAGTCATCGACGAAGAGTTGAATGGATCGATGTTTCGTCGTTTGTCTCATCAAATAGACTTATCCATCAGAAGAGAGAAAGACGGAAGAATCGAAGAAGCGTCGAACTGGTCGACAGCGAATGGACCATCAAACTGAAGAACCAAAAGACTAAGGAATCAACCGCCCGTCGAACTGATCGACAGTCCGTCGATTCTGCCACCAGGGGCAGTTTTACCAATTGCTGATGTGTGGTTTTTGGAGCCTATTTAAAGAACATTTTAGGTTTTTGTACACATCAAATTTTTTTCTCCAACATTTAACATTTTTTCATTGGTGGTTGAGCATTGAATACACCACTTTTGGAGCTTAGTGAAGACAAAAGATTCCATTCCCACCATCTTTATTACACTTTGTAAGCTTTATGTCTCCATTATTGCTTACTACTTTTGTGACCAATATGTGTGAGTAGTTTTCTTTAATCAAGAAGTTGTGGACCCAAAATGATGGGTGTTATGTAATGGGTCATCTAACATTGTATGTATGTATATATATATATATATATATATATATATATATATGTAATGGGTGTCTAACATTGTATGTATGTACATATATATATATATATATATATATATATATATATATATATATATATATATATATATATATATATATATATATATTTTATTATTTCTCATATTCATTGTTGATTAGTGGTTGCAAACACTTACTTATGCATAAACCTAGTTTTATTTGGAAAGATGAACTAGGATTTGAGTTTATATATATATATGTTTTATTATTTCTCATATTCATTGTATATTTAGTGGTTGCAAACACTTACTTATGCATAAACCCTGAAAAGTTTTATTTGGAAAGATGAACTAGGATTTGAGTTGAAATAATATAACAAGGATCGGGGCGCTAACCCTTGTTTAATGAACTCACTTAGGGATAACATGAGTTCTACTTGGCATATTTAATCGGTTGTACTTGCAACTTTTCTATATTTGGGAAAATCATGAAAAGAAATAATTTCTAACTATTGGAAAATATTAGGAAGTGCATTAGAGATTAAGTGCATACATAACCACCACCCATTAGAAATATATCATATTTGTTACATCCCGTATTCTCGTGCGTTGAATTACATCATAGGTTAGTCACATAAGCTCAAAGGACAGGATTATGTTTGAAGTTATAAGTGTTTATGTTATGTTCACAAGTGATAAGTAGGTGCGCGAAGGTTGAAGGTTAAACGAATCGGAAAAGAAATAAAATAAGTTTTGCTAAGTTTGGGATGTTGAATAAGTTATACGTATTTGTATGGAGTTTTGGACATATCCAAGTATGCAAATAAAGAGATCGACATATAAAAGTTTTAGGTCTCGAAATAATTTCCGCGGATGAACAGTAGCTGCTACAGTGCTACAGTGATGCCGACTTTGGCACCTATATAAGGGGCAGAAACCCCATTTTTCTGCACTAAAATTCCCCCAAATGTTCCAGAAATTTTAGCAACAAAGAGAGAGTAAAAATACATCACAAAAGTGAGGATTTTGAGTAAAATTTCAAGTGACGGAGTATTAATCAAGGTCCGGGTAACGTACGATTGCGATTGTAGTATTGTTTTGCGGTGGAATTGGCTTGGATTCAAAGTGAATATTGAAGATATTGCTGCTCTATCAAGAATAAGGTATGAATTTCTCCTTATTAATATTAATTTAAGGTTTATTTACGGAGAAATTTATGGAAAATCATTATAAAATGGCTATGTGATGGAAATATGGGACGAACACCATATGGGTATTCTATGGAATACGTTGATATGGGAAATGATGTTTTTGTTGTTGGTATCGTTATTGTTGTTGTTGATTGTTGAATTGAGAATTCGGGCTAGGCATATAAACGGGGGAAATCTTGCGCCGATTTTTCGACGAGAATATAAAATAGTGTAGTTTGAAACTTGTTACAAGTGTGTGATAAAGAGCTAACGTTAGTGTGAATCCTCTTAATTGTAGACTCATGAATTGATGAATAAGTGTGGATAATGGAGGTTGAACGGTATGATAAGGCTAGTCCCCTTCTTCTAAAGGCATGATCCTTTCTTATGAATCCAATTAGTACATAAACACGAACGTTCCATAACAAATTCCATTTCATTCTCATGCTTTGTATTTTAAATCTTAAGGTTTTGTCGTTTGATTGGTTTTAAGACATTATTTCACCCATCGTCATCGATTAATCCTTTGGACTCGATATGAATTCCATAAACTATTCGGGGGTTAACGACCTTATGTCACCCCGAAGTCAAGAATCGGATCCTTGATTTCTCATTCAAAATGAGCCTCGAACATTACGGCGAAAGGAAAAACGAGTTCTTACTAGAATTCATGGACATCGCGCTTTCCTTCCGCATCGCGGAAAAAGCGGAAACGTGCGTTCCTTCCGTGAATGAAAGCGGAATGCAATCCGTTGTTTTCAGTTCAGCCCAATAATGGTCTCATGATCCCTTTATGTGAATCCATAAATGTTCTCCAAAAATATTTTTATTCCCAAAAACTAGAAATTCATGATTCATAGAGTTCATGATTCAAAGGCATGACTTTCTTTCTTGATAATCCATAAATATTTTCCAAAATGTCCCTATTTTCCGAGTCGAAGATTTATGATTCTATAAGCTTTTATGACAACAACAACGGACATGTTTTTACAATATTAATGACGATGCTAAAGAGGAGAATATTTCTATGATGATTACGACGACGATGATGATTTCATGTTTAAAAGTCCCAACTTATGATTTCAATGTGAATATGAGAATGTTGAGTTATTTTCATGATTTTCTTGATTTTATTCATTGTTGTTGATCTCGCCTTATAATGATTGTTCCTTCAAGGTGAGATAGAGCGATGATGATTATTCCATAATATAATCGGAGGTTACCGACCTTACGTCACTCCGATATAGTTGTGGCTTTTGATTGGCTCTCATGCATGCTTTATATATATGCATGTATTTTCTCACACCGCGCTGATAACGTCCAAATACACTCCTTAAAGAGAAAGTGTACACGGTCGTATGCAATATATTTACCCAACTATGAGTCGGGGTCGAATCCCACAGAGAACAATATATAGGCGATTAAGAAAAGTATGTAATTTTCACCAACTAAGCTAAAGCCAAACGATGGATAATAATATTTGGTTTTTGGAGAAAATTATAACTAATGCGGAAATGTAAACTAACCTAGAAAGCGAGTAAAATGATCAATGGCCACAAGTTTGGATACAAGGAAATTACACTCAAGTAACGATCCAACGTATTTTATGATATTACAACTAAGAGCGGGTTTATGTCAATAGATAATGATTTCTAAAATCTCATTGAAAGTCTTCCAACCAAATCAATGAATTTCACTCTAAGCTTTTCCAAGCCTTAGAGTGTGATATTAGGCACAATCAATTTAACCTCAAGTAACTATCCTCTTCGAGCTCAAGTTATTAGATGAGTTTAATGACCCAAATTCTTGTTAATCAATCTTTCCCAACCTAGATTTCCTCTTCCAAGCTCAATCTAAGTAAATGGGTGAGTCCTAGGGTTAGCTAATCCCTTTGGAAACATTCAAGAACGAGATTAATTAAATCAACAATCACTCACTTCATTAGGAGTAAAAATCATTCAACACATAAAGCACAAAAGAGATTCAATCCAAACTTAAACAATGTATACTTCCATAAACAATATTCGGGTAATGGAATATAAATACCAAACACATAAATATTCAATACAAAACAAGGAGTTGAAGAAAGGAATTAGAAATATCTCTTTGAAGTGCCTCCAATCTTCTCCTCCAATGTGTTGGTGATGAACCCTAGCCTCCAAAAATGTGTTGTGCCCAAGGATTTCTCCAAAGCTGCCAAAGATATCTGATATTTTTGCCCTAGTTTTCTATTTATAGCAACTGGAATAGTGGAAATCGTTGAATCCCGAGTTCTGGTCGAAACTGGGCGAAAATCCTTCAGTGCGATCGCGCCACGTAGGCTGCGCGATCGCGTGATATTTGATGATTTGTTAAGCGCGATCGCGTGAACAAATTGCGCGATCGCGCGGACTAGCGCGCGCGCGTGTGCGCGCGCGTCGAAATTGTGCGCGCGCGCGCGAGTCACGGACGCGCGTGACCGCGATCGCGTGACCTCCTTTGCGCGAACGCGCGAGCATTATTTCGCCAATAATTTCCCGAGAATGTCCAATTTGTTTCCGGTTTGCGGTTTTTTGCTTGTTTTCCACACTTTGGCTCTAGGGATCCATATAACAAACATACTAAAAATCACGTAAAATAACATAAACTTGCTTAAAAACAAGTAAAACTTATAGTTAAAAAGCATCAATTGTGACGTAAAATCACGCCACATCACGCGCCACGCTATAGTCGGCCGGGCATGGCACGTAGATGTGCACACCACTGCAGTGGGCATGTTATGATATTGCCCCGGACGCGGGAGGCCCGGACGCGGGCTAATGATAATAACACCGAGCCTCAATGGCGGGGCATGATACTATATATATGACACCGAGCCTTAATGGCCTGGCATGGTACTATGTATATGTATAAAATGTTTTTTTTAAAAGCTGAGCATGCATGACATCCGCCTTACGAGGCATCCAGATGTACAGGTTATCCCTCATATTCCATGTTACCTTTCATATCTATATTATGTTGTTATTCATGTCTTACATACTCGGTACATTATTCGTACGACGTCCTGCCTGTGGACGGCTGCGTTTCATGCCACGCGCAGTGTATACGGATGAGTAGAGGATATTAGCGAGAAGATGTTCCGGTGGATTGGCGAGCTCCATTTCCTTCGGAGTGTTGCCGAGTCGAGTATCTAAGTTATGGTATCTTGATTTATGTTAGAGACTTTGCGGAACGGAGTCACGTATATAACATGTCAGTCTTGTAAGCGGCTCCGTAAGCCGATGTATCATTATGCATTATGTTACAAATTTCATGTGATTACAGTTTTTACTTGATTTGAGAAAGACGACAAGCATGTTTTTTTGAACAGCTTACATTATATACTCATTTCATGATTTAAGAGTCCAGTAAGATTAAGAGTATCATGAGAATCAGCGGGTTCGCTCGGCCCTAAGTAAGGGTCGGGTGCCCATCATGCCCTATCAAGTTGGGGTGTGACAATATTGATACCCAAAGCATAGCATCTAATCATAGCGGGAATACAACTTTGGTTCTTCTAATCCAAACAATTTCCAAATACTTCAAAATAGCTAATACAGACCAAAACCCTTTTTCTACCCTAGTCTGAATAGAACTAAGACTTTAGAGATTAGTGATATATATAATTAGTACTTATTTCACACTGTGTTCCCTGTGGAATTCGATCCCAACCTAGTTGGGTTACTATATTTGACACCGATCGTCTTATGCCATAATTTAAGTGTAATTTGAGAGTATCAAATTTTGGCGCCGTTGCCGGGGAATATGATTTTGAAATTACTGATTGTTGTGTACTTTTCGTTAAAACTTTTTCTATTTCATCACACCTTGTTTGCTGTTTCTGGTAAATCAGGTGAAAATGGTATAAAGACACAATCGAAATAAAGGAAACCAAGGTGGGCTCCAAGTGAACCCACCTGCACCAGAAGGGGAGAAAGATGAGAATATATTTGCGGAATTCATTAATGAAGCTGATTATGCTTTCACGGTGGTCCCACTAGATCGGAAATGCTACTTTCAAAATCGATAGCTCTATCTATCAGCTGCTGAAACTTGAGGGTTATTTCTGAAATTCTTCGGAGGATTGTCCACTCCGACATTTGAAGAACTTCTTGCATGTGTGTGCTCAACAATCCCAAGTTGCTGTTTCTGCTGATGCACTTCGGTTGCGGGTCTTCAAATATTCCTTGGCTGGCTAAGCAAGGGAATGGTATGAAAAGCTTCCTAGCAATTCTATTCACACCTGGAGCAAGCTAGCCAATACATTTTTGAAAAAGTGGTTTCTACCGAGCAAAAAGGCTGAACTTCGAGATAAGATCTTTGAGGTCAAACAGCTCCCGGGGGAACAATTATATTCGGCATGGGAGCGTTTCAAGTACTATCTTGCTCAATCTCCAACTCATGGGTTTCCAGATGCTATTCTCACCGAGAAGTTCTACAAGGGTTTAGATACAATGAATCAGATTAATCTTTGTCAATACTGCCGCTGGTGGATGCTTCATGGACAAGTCATTTGTTAACATCTCCTGGTTGCTCGATAAGCTCACCACCCACAATCAAGCTTGGCACTCCAATGATAGTGAAGTTTTGTCATATGGTAGTCCGTCTGTTGCCGCGGTGCCCAAAGAAAATCATGAACGAGATCATGCTTTTGCTCAATTGCAAACTACCATGGATTTCTTTGTCAAAGAGGCTTGTGGAGAAAGAAACTAAGGGTGTGAATGTTGTTAAAGAAATGCCATCTCATGCTCCCGGAATGTATCAAGTCTCGGAAGAGACTTATCTAGAGGGGCAACCACAAAGTGAGGATGCTAATTATATCGATAATTCTCAAGGGGGTTATCAAAAGCAATGGAAACCCTAACAACAAAGCAATCAATATGGCCGAAATGAATATAGTGGTTCGGATAGGAGGGATTACAACAACAACAATTATGGTAATAAGAATTTCAATGCCTATGTTCCACCGAAAGGCCGTTCTTCCAACTCTCAAATTTGGCGAAAGGGTCCTTCCAATTATCAAGGGACCTCCCAAATGGAATCTATGCTTGAAAAGATCTTAGACAACCAAAACAAGAGTGACAAAAAGATGGAGAATTTGACCGAAGTGGTAGGCTCTCACACCGCTTCGATTCAAAAACTTGAGTCACAAATGTGAGATCTTTCTCGTGAGTAACATCCACCACAAAGAGGAGGCCTTCCTAGCGACACAATTCCGAACCCAAGGGGTAGTGTAGGTGATCACATTGCCTCATGCAAAGCTATTTCTACTAGAAGTGGGAAGATCCTTAATGCGGTGGATGAGAGGGTAGTTGAACCTATTGTCGAGCCGATTGTTGATGAGGTTATTAAAGAAGAAATTGAAGAAGAACTTGAGGCACCAATTGAAGTGCCTATTATTGTTGAGAAAGAAAAGGTGGCACACCCTATTGTTCTCGAGGGTGATGAGGTGCCAAGTGTTGAAAAAGCTACCGAGGATAGCACTCAAAAGAGCAAGGTCACGGGGGAAATTAAACCCTTGACTCAAACATATAAATCTCCCCCCCGTTCCCACAAAGATTGATGAAAACGACGGAGGATGCCAAGTGCCAACGCTTCTATGACCTATTGAAAGGGTTGTCAATGAATATCCCATTTCTTGATGCTTTTCAAGAAATGTCGGGATTTGTTAAATACTTGAAGGACTTGTTGACGAAGAAAAGACCAATCAAACATGATACAGTGGGAGTTACCCACCGTGTGAGCTCTATTATTTCGTCCTCAAAGGTTGAGAAGAAGGGAGATCCCGGGGCTTTCACTATCCTTGCACCATCGGTCACCATGATTTTGCTCGTGCCTTGTGTGATAATGGGGCTAGAATTAATTTGATGCCACTAGCCATCTATAAATAATCTGGTTTGGGGACACCTAGACCAACAAGCATGAGCCTCCAAATGGCCGATAGAACCATCAAGAGACCGGTAGGGGTTGTTGATGACGTCCTTGTTAGAGTGGGAAAATTCTTATTGCCGGCAGATTTTGTCATCCTTGATTGTGCGGTTGACAAAGAAGTCCCAATTATCTTGGGAAGGCCATTTCTTGCCACTGGGAAAGCTTTAATGGACTCAGAAAAGAATGAAATAAAATTCTGGGTAAATGATGAAGAGGTTACATTCCAAGCTAGCAAGGGGTTAAAATTTCCAAGTACTTATGAGATTATTTCGGTCATTGATTCTTTCGATATGGTAGACGAAGTGGTGGAGCATAAGTTAGAGGAGGAGCATTTTGACGAAGCACTTTTGGCTATTTTGGTAAATTTTGAGGCGGATGACATGGGGGGTATGTTGAAACGGTAAATTCTCTTATTGGCTGGGATTCGTATTCTTATGAGCCAAAGAAATTATCTCTAGATCTTGACAAAAGAACCACTCCTCCAGCTAAGCCTTCGATTATTGAGCCTCCAAAACTTGAGTTCAAGCTACTTCCCTCTCATTTGAAGTATGCTTTTCTTGGCCCGGATAATATTTTATCGGTTATTTTCTCATCTTTGTTAAATGAGGAACAAACTCAAAAGGTGCTTGAAGTGTTGCGAGCTTATCGAAGATCTATTGGGTGGACTATTGCGGATATTAGGGGGATTCCCTCCGGTATTTGTGAACATAGAATTGAACTCGAGGAAGATAGTTCGAGTGTGTAGAGCATCGAAGGCTAAACTCTCCTATGCAAGAAGTGGTCAAGAAGGAAATAATCAAATGGTTGGATGCAGGGGTTGTATACCAATTACAAATAGTCCATGGGTGAGTCCGATGCAATGTGTGCCAAAGAAGGGGGCATCACCGTTGTCCCTAATTCCAAGAATGAGTTGATTCCTACAAGGACAGTCACCGGATGGCGAGTGTGTATGGACTATCGAAAGCTCAACACCGCGACTTGTAAAGACCACTTCCCTATGCCTTTTATTGATCAAATGCTCGATCGGCTAGCCGGAAGATCTTATTATTGCGTTTTGGATGGCTATTCGGGGTACAACCAAATTAACATTTCCTTATAGGACTAAGAGAAAACCACTTTCACTTGTCCTTATGGAACTTTTGCTTTTAGCCGAATGCCTTTTGGTTTATGCAATGCCCCGGCTACATTCCAACGGTGTACGATGTCTATTTTCTCGGATATGGTAGAAGATTTCTTGAAAGTCTTTATGGATGACTTTTCGATTGTTGGTGACTCTTTTAACGAATGCCTTGCCAATCTCGGCAAGATATTGAAGTGGTGTGAAGAAACCAACCTTATACTTAATTGGGAAAAATGTCATTTCATGGTGAAGGAAGGGATTATCCTTGGCCATAGGATTTCCGAGAAGGGTATTGAGGTAGACCAAGCAAAAATTAATGTTATTTCCAAGCTTCCTCCACCTATCTCTGTCAAAGGAGTTCGTAACTTCTTGGGACATGCCGGCTTCTATCGGCGATTTATCAAAGATTTCTCAAAGATCGCCAATCCGATATGTAAGCTTCTTGAAAATGAGGCTAAGTTTGCGTTTGATGAGAAACACCTCAAGGTATTTAATGAGTTGAAGGAAATGCTCATTTCTACTCCAATTATTGTCTCTCCGAATTGGTCATTGCCATTTGAGCTCATGTGTGACGCGAGCCGATTTGCTATTGGTGCGGTGCTAGGGCAAAGGCACAACAAAATCATGCACCCGATTTATTATGCTAGCAAAACCCTCAATGGTTCTCAAATGAATTATACTGTTACCGAGCAAGAACTTCTGGCCATTGTATATGCTTTTGAGAAGTTCTGGGCCTATCTATTGGTATCCAAAGTGGTTGTTCACGCGGATCACGCGGCATTGAGATATTTGATGACAAAGAAAGATGCAAAGCCATGGTTGATTCGTTGGGTTTTATTCTTTGCAAGAGTTTGACTTTGAAGTCAAAGATCAAAAAGTTTGTGAAAACCAAGTTGCGGATCATCTATCTAGGCTTGAGGAAGCCGGGAGACTGAGTGGAGATCTTGAATCAAATGATACTTTTCCCAATGAAAGACTTTTGGCCGTATCTTGTGAAATTGCTCCTTGGTATGCAGACATCGCCAATTTCTTGGTGATGAGTCTTATCCTTGGCGACATCAAAGCTTATCAAAAGAAGAAATTTTTGAGAGATAGTCGTCAATACTATTGGGACGAACCCTATTTGTTCCGCACTTGTTCCGACAACATCATTCGGCGATGGGTGGCCGAATCCGAGGCCATAGAAATCTTGAAAGCTTGCCATGACTCTCCCGTAGGGGGTCATCATAGTGGGAACCGTACCGCGGCAAAAGTGCTTGAATGTGGCTATTATTGGCCCACCCTTTATCATGATGCAAATTTGATGGTGAAATCTTGTGACCAATGTCAACGCCAAGGATCAATTGGGAGGAAGCACAAAATGCCAATGAATTTTGTCATAGAGGTTGAACTCTTTGATGTGTGGGGCATCGACTTTATGGGCCCATTTATGAGTTCTCGTGGGCTGCAATACATCCTTTTTGCGGTTGACTGTGTCCAAGTGGGTCGAAGCGGTAGCATTGCCCAACAATGATGGCAAGAGTGTCACAAATTTTCTCAAAAAGAACATATTCACAAGGTTTGGCACTCCTAGGGCAATCATTAGTGATGGTGGCACTCACTTTTTCAACAAGCAATTCACTAAACTCATAGAGAAGTACGGTGTGAAGCATAGGGTGGCAACTTCTTACTATCCCCAAACTAGTGGGCAAGTCGAAGTCTCCAATCGGGAGATAAAGAGTATCTTAGCCAAGACGGTTAATGCAAATAGAACCGATTGGGCGTTAAAGCTTGATGATGCTCTTTGGGCTTATAGAACGGCATTCAAAATGCCCATTGGTACTTCTCCTTATCGGTTGGTGTATGGCAAAGCTTTCCATCTACCGGTTGAACTTGAGCACAAAGCTTTGTGGGCATTAAAAAAATTGAACATGGATTGGGACGAAGCGGCCAAGTTGCGGTTGTTTCAAATGAATGAAATGGATGAGTTTAGATATCATGCCTATGAAAGTGCGGCACTGTACAAAGAAAAGATGAAGCATTATCATGATGTCAAATTTTTGAAGAGAGATTTTCAACCGGTTGATTCGGTACTGCTATTCAATTCGAGGTTGAAGCTCTTTCCGGGCAAATTGAAATCCAAGTGGTCAATCCCTTTTACTTTGGTGAGTGTTTCACCCAATGGTTCAATGCAATTGAGTTTCGAAGATGGAACTCGTACTTTCAAGGTGAATGGCCATCGGGTAAAGCACTATCATTGGATGGTTAATAGGGACAAGATTGTAGATACTCACTGGTTGAAACATGGCACCAGACCTTGACGCCAAAAGTGGTATTACGTCGTGCCGCGACGTTAAATTAAACGCTTCTTGGGAGGCAACCCATGTTCATTTTCACATTATGTTTTTCGGTTCGTTGGTTTTTGTTTTTGTGCACTCAACGGATCGTCGAGTGCGCACTCGACGGATCATCGAACCATTCGATGAGCCGTCGAATACGCCGTCAAAATGGACAACCAGAAAAACTCATCACTAGAAATTATGGCATTTCTACAACGGGTTTGACGCCATGTCAAACGGATCGATGATCGATTCGACGGGGCATTATTCTCTCTTATGTATAAAATAAAAAATAAGCGGCATGACGTTTCACTCGACGAAACGTCAAACCATTCGATGTTTCGTCTTTTGGACAAGTCAGTTAGGGTTATATGAATTCATATAACCCGACGCCTCTTCTCTTTCCCCATTCAATTTTTTTAAAATTTCCTCTCTCTCTCTCTCTCTCCCTCTTTCTCTCTCCCATAACCGTTCCCACTTCCCCCTCTCTTAAATACACCCAATAACCACCATTTCAACTATTCAGCATTATTCTCTCTCTAGTTTACTCTCTCTTTCTGTTGTGTGTAACCCTGGTAGTGGCCCCTCGTGTGTTCATCATTCCTTAAGTCCTAAAATCAAGTCTCCTTTCAATTTTAAGGTATTTTAGATCATGGATTGTTTGTTCACTTGTTCATACTAGTTGTTTGCTCGCCTTCCATGTATTGTTTTTGATTACTTTATTGTTGCTCCAATTGCTCCATGTTTTTCTATTATTTCGCCTGGCGTGCTCATTCTTTTTGCTGGGGGTGGTTTGTTTTTGGATGTTTGATTCATTGGTCTTTCACCGAGTCGGAGGGCATTACGACAAACATACCTCATTCATGAGATTGTTGTTGTTTTGCCCGCCACCTGTTTGATAAAATGCCCAAGTTTGGTATTGTTTATAACTTTGGCTTGGAGGGAATTACAACCAAGAGTTGTTTTGCCTGCCAATTGTTTTCCCTATTCTAACCCAAGCCAACGTAGGATGAATTCTGAGTAACCCAAATTACGTGAGGGTTTGCCCCACATCCCGAGGATCGTATTGAATTTGTTAGCAACAACCTGCAGAATCATTCGACACTAAGTTCGACGGCCCGTCGGTTCATTCGACGGACCGTCCTTCTCAACGTCGAATGAATCCTCTCTGATGATTGAAGCACAACCAACTCGATGGTGGACTCGACGGCCCGTCGAATCAATCGACGGGGCGTCCTTCCCACCGTCTTTAATTTGTAATTTCCAGTGACCAAATAGAGATCGACGGCTTATCGATCGGTTCGACGAACATTTCGACGATCCGTCGATCTGTTCAACGTCTCTTCTAGCAAATCGACGGACCGCTGGCAGCTTTAACATTATCGCATGTTTTGCATCTTTTTCTAGTTTTGCTATATTCCTATGGTTGTCTCAACGACGAAAGGTGTTCTTTTTACAGATATGCCTCCAAAGAATTTAGTCAAGCGGGGTAGTGGTCCTAAAAAAGGCCGAGGTCGCGGACAATCGACCCTTAATCTTAGAGATGAACCCTCCGACTCTGAACGTCAAGAGGTGGTACCAATGACTAGAATGAGAGCACGGGCCACCACTCCCCGTGCAGTATCACCTGCCCCACACTCCTCCCAGTCTGAAGAGGGGGAGTCATCCTCCACATCCGCTAGTGCTAGCGAGGCAGCAACAGAGCAACAAGCCGCTCCTGAGCGGAATTCAGATGAGGAACAAGAGCGGCTGTGGCTGCAGAAGAGGGAGATAGCTGCAATCCAGTTCCCTTATGATGGGTGCCGAAAGTACTACATAAAGGGGGCGACTACGAAATACCGGGGTAATCCGAGGAGGAATATTCAAGAAGAGGAACAAATCAGTATGAGTGGAATAGAGAGTTACCCTCGGATTACTATCTCATCCAAAGACTATCATCTTGAGGCATTCACACGGCCTCGGATTATTGCCCGACCATGGTTCGGGAATTCTATGCTACCTACGGAGTCTTTGCTAGACGGCACAAGAACAAGAGAGCTTTGAAAATCGCCCCTTCATTAGATACAGTGTATGTTCGGCGTGTACATGTTGATATCTCAGCCCGCACAATCAATAGTTTTTATTTTGGGGATGACTTTGTTGAGCCGACCACAGTAGAATATGATGATAACTTTGAAAGAAGAGCTGAGCAATCTGTGAGAGAATGGTTTGCGACAATAATGGCTTGAGGTCCGGCGGACAAGGCCCCATGGGTGAGTAACTTGGTTGCCAAGATACATAAGGCTGATATCAGCTTGGAAGCTAAATTCTGGTGGAATTTCATCATATATCGCGTTCTGCCTACGGGAGCGGATAACATAGTCACACCGGACAGAGCAGTGGTTGTGACTGCCATGCTATCCAGGTACCTAATGAACTTGGGTGAGTTGATTAGTAGAGCCATTCGGGCACGCGTACCTCAAGAGGCGACAGCTTTGATATTCCGTGCCTTATCACACAGTTATGCAGGATGGCCCAGGTGAGACACATTGATACATTCGCAGCCACTCTCCCAGCAACAAAGGTGTGTGACATCACACGGAGTAGGGATGAGACACTCCGTACATCTCAGGCCACCAGTACTTCACTGCTAGATTTCCCGGATGAGCAGACTGAGCATGTTATAGATTCGGTGCCACAGGGCACAGTTGATCTGGCACTGAGGGCCTTTCCATGTACTGCCTCCACACCATCTATAGCTGATGCTACCCCTACTTCAGAGGCACCACCTCGGCCTGCTATCCCATCTTCATCGCCCATTCCTCCTTCAGCCGCAGCATCAGCCTCCGAGGATATCTTTGTCCTCAACAGGGCAAACTTCAGAGAGTTTGCCATCAAGGCAGAGCGAGCTGATCAGCAGGTGACCCGGATATTACAGCAGTTAGGTAGGTTTGTTCACAAAGAGATTGCACCAGAGTTGGAGCCTCTTCAGGAGGCTATGAAGAGGCATCACGCTAGGGTGAATGCGCGACTTGACAGTTTAGAGATGCGAATACTCACTATTGAGAAGAAGAGTGAGAATGGTACTTCATGAGATTTGAAGACCGAGCTTGACCAGCTCAGAGCTAAGATTAAGGCCTTTCATGCAAGAGAGCAGGTTATTGTGGATAACCCAACACCACTTGCGCCAGTCGCCAGCATTTAAGATTTGATCAGAGTAGTTGACTTGGTGACTGAGGATGAGACTAGGGAAAGTCTTAAGAGAAAAGGGCCTGAGACATTGACTGATGATGATGACGATGAAGGGGAGGATAACAAGGATGAGGACCCCGAGCTTCAGGAGAGTATTCATCGGTCGCGCCTAGACACGAGGTTCACCGGAGCATCTTCCAGCACCAGTGCTATCCCAGCACCAGTCAGGCCGATTACGATAGCTCCTCAGAGCCGCGACCACTGGCCGCCGCCTCCACCTCCCCGGGTCCACTGAGCCAGCAGTAGAGAGGCTTTCCATTCGCAAAGGTGCGGAGGAAACACCTTAGCGATAGCGGGATTAGAGCATCTCAGGTCGGCCCCTCCACTATGGGGTGATGGTATGATTTTGATGCACTGGGGACAATGCATCCTCTTTTTGCTGGGGGTGGTTTAACTTGATGTATCTTGTAGTGTATATATGTGTTAAATCTTGCTTAGAGTAATTGTGACTTTAGTGGGTGTTGCATTTTGAACTTATGGCATGAATTTTGAGAACAAATTGGAATAAAAATGATATTTTTAAACTTTGAAATTGACCCCTCCGAAATTTTATTGCCTATCATAAGATGTAATGAATTGACATGTATGGTTCTTTTTGTGACATCATAGATATTAGAGTGTGTATGGGTTGAGTGTTCAAATCCTTATGCCATTGTGCGTGTGAGAACTTCTTGTGTTCATCATTGGCATATGTGGATCTAGAACTTTCCTGGTAAGTCATGCTATATTGCTTAGGATAGTTGGTTGTGAAGTGATCATAGGCTTTCCTTGTAATAGTCACTTTAGCCTTAGAAAGCCCAAAACCCATTCCATATGAATATCATTAGTTCCCCCTTTTTTGAGCCTTGATCCATTTTTTCTTAATTAGCCGTAACAAACCTTTTCCCCTCTTCATGAATCAATTTCATCTTTGCACCCGCTCTCTCCCTGACGCTACAAGAGAAAAGAGGCAAATCGCCTAAGTTGGGGGTGGCGTATGTGTGAAGTAGAGGCTAAGAGCCTAAAGCTGGGGGTGTGGGAGTTACATAGTTGAGAACTAGATGTGATATGAACTAGATGTAATATAAAAAATTTAAAAAAAATTAAAAAAGATTGTAAATTCTAGTAATAATTGTCTCATAGAAAGATTGTAAATTCTAGTAGGAATCAAATCACATCATAGTCATAAGTTGAGGAATTAATCATGAATAGAATGGGCGGGCAAAAAAAGAAAAAAAAAGTGAAAAGGTGTAGTGTCGAGGAGGATGAGTCACTGATTCTCAAATAAGTATCCTACCCGTCCCCGAGCCTACATTACAAACCAAGAACAAGTCCTATAGTGATCACAACTGAACCATTCGAAAGCGTGAAGCATTGAAATTAAGGACAAGCATATGGTATATGCACTTGTATATCATGAACTTCTTTGTGAGCGTGAGTGCTTTCTATTCTCATTTATCCTTGTCTCGGTTCTTATCTTAAAATTGTGTGTGGGATATTCTCTGATCTAAGTGAGGGCATAATGGTGAATACTCGCACGCATAAATGCTTCTGATTATGTGATGTCATTGATTGAAGCGTCATAGTCAATTCTAATAAGTTATGATGAAAGAACTTTAGTTGTAGTTTTTATTTTGTAGTTGTTTTATCTGACTTGCTTGAGGACAAGCAAAGATCCTAAGTTGGGGGTGTTGATGTGTCGCGGAATTGTGGCACACTCGACGCCTTTTTATTGTGGATTTTGGGTGTTCTCAAGTAAGTCTAGTTCATTTTAATGTGTTTTTGTTATGTTTTAGGAAAGCGATGGCCCAAAAGCAAACAAAAACAAAGAAAAAAGGAAAAATTGCCCAGAAATGAAGATTGGACGGTCCGTCGATTGATAGACGGACCGTCCTTTTGGAGCGTCGATAAGTTGAATTTTCTAGTGATGGCCTAAGTTGAAGAGGACAAAGGACGGAGGCATCGACGAAGTGTCGAATGGATCGACGTTTCGTCGTTTGTCTTGTCAAACAGAGTCGACGTTTCGTTGTTTGTCTCATCAAACAGACTTGTCCATCAGAATAGAGAAAGACGGAAGAATCGATGGACGTCGAACTGGTCGACGGCACCATCGAATGGACCATCAAACTGAAGAACCAAAAGACAAAGGAATCGACGGCCCGTCAAAGCGATCGATGGTCCGTCGATTCGCCACCAAAAGCGATTTGCCAATTCGATGTGCATTTTTTTGGAGCCTATTTAAAGAACATTTTAGGTTTTTGTACACATTTGATTTTTTCTCCAACATTTAACATTTTCCCATTTGTGGTTGAGCATTGAATACACCACTTTTGGAGCTTAGTGAAGACAAAAGATTCCATTCCCACCATCGTTATCACACTTTGTAAGCTTTATGTCTCCATTATTGCTTACTACTTTTGTGACCAATATGTGTGAGTAATTTCTCTAATCAAAGTTGTGGACCCAAATGATGGGTGTTATGTAATGGGTGTCTAACATATATATATATATATATATATATATATATATATATATATATATATATATATATATATAATGGGTTGTGATGTGTTTTATTATTTATCATATTCATTGTTAGTTAGTGATTGCAAACACTTACTTATGTACAAACCCTAGTTTTATTTGAAAAAATGAACTAGGGTTTGAGTTGAAATAATATAACAAGGACTCAGGGCGCTAACCCTCGTTTAATGAACTCACTTAGGGATAAGATGAGTTCTACTTGGCATATCTAATCGGTTGTACTTGTAACTTTTCTATATTTGGGAAAATCATGAAAAGAAATACTTTCTAACTATTGAAAAATATTAGGAAGTGCATTAGAGATTAAGTGCATACATAACCACCACCCATTAGAAATATACCATAGTGATACCCTTCCATAACATCTAATCATAGCGGGAATACAACTTTGGTTCTTCTAATCCAAACAATTTTCAAATACTTCAAAATAGCGAATACAAACCAAAACCCTTTTTCTACCCTAGTCGGAATAGAACTAAAGACTTTAGAGATAGTGACATATATAATTAGTACTTATTTCACACTGTATTCCCTGTGGGATTCGACCCCAATCTAGTTGGGTTACTATATTTGACACCGACCACCTTATGCCATAATTTAGGTGTAATTTGAGCATATCAATGGTGTACGGAGAGACCGGTACTATTCTGAGACTTATTGTATATCGAGTCATCTCTGGGGTGTGTGTGGAATGACTGATATGAGGCGTATTGATTGGATATGGAGTCATCTTGGGGCTGTGAGCAGAGTGACTGGTACATGGACTTCGGGGTCTCCCATGGGTTATGTTGCCGAGATGTGATGTTCCATCCTCGAAGTATACGTGTACAGTGCATATGTATTGCATTCATCATTCATACCTTATGGCATTGAATTGTACCTTTTGGTTTTCTGTGATATGGATGTGATTTGATTGTGATATCTTTGGTTCGGATTGGTTATACTGAGACTTGACACAATTGAGTTTAGATGCGTGATATGGTTGTGATTGATGGATTCGAGGTTGATATATTGAGATTTGGCATATATTTCTATTGCATTTTTTTGTCTCTCTTATATGCTGAGCATGATTTGGATTGTTTTTGGATTTGACATGGATCCTTATATGTGACTAAATGGGAACGAGATACTGTAGTAATAGTTTGGTCTTGGACGATTATTCTAAAGTTTGGAACAATTGGGTTTAGATGCTATAACATAAGTGCTAACTTGTACCGTGGTTATTGATTCGTTTTGACTTGTACCTTGTTGTTTTACGAGTTTATTTGGCTTTGTTGCCTTTATATATGTTAGCTAGTCCTAGTCGGCCTATGATACTTACCAGTACGTGTTGCTTGTACTGACCTACACTTCTTTGCATTCTTTTATGATTGTAGAGTACCAGGTTGGATCCGCTTCTACCCCTTGTGGCTGATAGCTTGAGATTGATGATTAGAGTCTATTCAGGTTGAGCATGAGGACGTTCGCTGCCCGAAGACTCTTCTTACTACTTATGTCTTACTTTTCATTCTTAGACATGATTTGAGACTACTTATGTATTATTATCACTATTTGGACTGGTAATATTTTGGTTTAGATGCTCTTGTATGACCAGACTAGATACTGGGATCAGATGCTCATTACTTCCGCATTTCTTTATATCATTATTGTGAGACTTACGTTATTCTATTTTCTTCCACTTAACTTATATTTTATGATTGTTGGGATAGGGGTTAGCCTACCGAGGTGGGAAAGGTAGGTGCCCACACGACTTAGTGAAATTGAATCGTGACAAGTTTGTATCAGATTCCTAGATTACCCGATCTATAGTAAAAGAGCATGTCTAGTAGAGTCTCGTGGATCGGTACGATGAGCTCCGTATTTATCTACGAGAGAATATAAGACATTTAGGAAACTTCCAATTCTTTCATTCTCTCGTGCGACTTCATTCAAATTGGTATCTAGTCGAATCCAATTGGTATCTGAACTGTCTTATCTTAATCATAAGGTGGAAATCCGTCCTTAAATTCTGATGCGAATGGTTGATCTATGACATGTTGTGGTATGGTACGAGATGTGTTATTTTGATTCCGATACTTGATCAAGTTCAGTCTCTAGTTGTGGCCCAAAGATTCGATTGTGTAGAGTCGCGATCAGACTCGTTTATTGTGGGGGTTCATAAGAAATGGGAAAGATAGTTCAAAGGGTTACATGATCTTCATGCTTCAGTGTTGGGTGCTCAGAAGTGACAAAGTGCATTGATGGCTTAACAATAGTGGTTTGCTCGATGATATGATCGGTTTAGGAAGGGAAAAATTGGTATCCGCCGCGTTCGTCAGGATAGGATTGTGGGATGCATGAAGGCTGATTTTGTATTCGATTGTGGAAGCGTAAGCGGGTTTCGGCACGACAGAATGGTACCGATGGGGGTGCTCGTCTGGCTATAGTTACTAGGGAGGATTGAATTTCGTGGGAATAATTAGGCAGGGTTTGACAGCTGCCCACCCAACACTCACCCAAGGAAGTGAGGCAAGCACTTGTGTCCTTTAAAATTCGTTGAATTTTTTGGATCTTGTTCGGGTCAAATTTGTAAAATACTTTGTTGGAACTCCATCCCTAAGGTCAATTTTTTTATTTTGATAAAAAATGGTGTTTCGGTCAAGCTTTTTGTTTTGGGCTGAAAAAGAAAGGAATACACAATTGAAATGAATAGGCACTACATCTAAAGACGAAATAAAAATAATACATCGTTGGGACTCCATTCTGTTGGCTAAAACTTTTTCGTTTGGCTTAAAATAATGAAGTCCTAGCCAAGATTTCCAAACCTTCCATGGAACTATTGAGTTACCAAAAGGCCTACCAGATAACTCCCTCTAGTAGGATTTAAATGTGAACTTTCCCTTTGTTGTTTGCTTTCTAGAAAAGCCCATCTTTGTTGTTGTTCAAACCTTGAAAACCAGATATAACACTGAAAATCAGCCATCCATTTGCATGGCATCCAGCCTTCTCACTATCCCAAGGGCAGATGGCCGTTCTCTCGGCGGTCCGACGCAATCTAAACCCAATCGGGTTATTTTGTCTTCTCGTTGGATGTTGCATCCGCTATCCCTCAACCTCTCCGTGATGATACTTTGACCAGCAGTCAATTTTTCTAATATCTTAAGTACAAGTTGTTCGTTGATTATGGTTGAGTTGCTAAGAATATGAAAAAGTGTCGCTCCATAGCTATAGATGTCGAAGCTTGGACATACCTCATCTGCATTATAAATAACATAAAACGGCAAGAAAGTAAGTTACTTTTAGAGGAGAGAAATTAAATAGTTTTGAGTAATAGCAAAGTTTTTCAGAAACTTTAAAAAGTAATTTTTCCAAAAGCATTTGTAAGGCCTTTGTCAAACACTTTCCTGAAGTCAAAAACACAAATTTGATGGTTAACGTAATTACTTTAGGAAACATGAGTAACCAACTTTTAACACAGATGTTTATAGTCAAGAAATATGGAAAATAGTACCAAATTTCAATGCTCATTATAATATGCAACCAAAAACTAAGTTAACCTTTAACTGCTTTTTAACTGAAGAGCCGTAGCTCAGTGGTGAAGGGCGTTCAAAGTGGTCCTAAATTTTAAAAATAAATATCTAACCCCACAATTACAAGGTGACTTTCCAAACAGACCCTTATGTCACGTCCTTAGTCTTCAACTAAGCGCACGTGCGGCACTTGACAACTTGCTCATGTTCTCGCACAACTTGCTCACGATCTTGCTATGCGCTGTCAGCTAACTTACTACACTCAAGATCGCTAAGGGAATAGTAATTGAGAAAGACAAGAAATTTGCTAGAAGGAAGAAGCTTTTTTATTATAGAAGACTTAATTGATTTTGCTTGATGGTTTTTACAAATGTATGCCTCTATTTATACTACTCACTTTAGGCTAATGGATAAATAATAATTGTTACACAAGTCCCTCTATATTTACAAGTAGGTCCCTCCTAAAGTCTATATGCTAGAATATTCTAAGGCTTCTCAAGAAAGTCTTCCTAAATATTTTATAAGAATCTAGAGTCTCTCCAAGAAAACTCTCCAGCTGAATCTTCCACAAATGCTAGCATCTTTTGCCATGTAAGCATCTACATGTCTAAAATATGTGTGCTTATGTGGCAAGATGACTTGGAAGGTCATCACATTCTCCCCCACCTAATGTTGCGACGACCGCGGCGCATTGCTGCAACATAAACTCTCGAATCTTGTCCTTAAATTGCCACAAGTCTTCGTATCGCTCCCATGTGGCCTCCTCCGGTGATTGCCCCTTCCAGTGGACCAAAAACATGGCGGTGGCTTTTTGCCCTTGTCTTCGCCTGGCCTGGTAATCAATGATAGCCTCAATTTCCCGATCATGAGAGACGGTGATGGTAATCGGCGCCCGACTTGACTGACCTCGGCTGGGATCATCCTTGTCTTCATGGTATGGCTTGAGCACGCTAGCATGGAAGACGGGCAAATTGGTCACTAGTAATTAAGAAATCATGTTTATAATTAACAACTTATTTGAGAAAGTAACCCAAAAACCCTCTTTTATTCTTGCAAGTTCTATGAATTTACTACCATGAATTCTTACTTGCCATTAAAAATCATTATTAGGTTTTAGATGAGTGTTGTAGAAACAATTTCAATGAGACTTCATGGTGCAGAGGAGAAAGTATAGTCTCCAAAACTTGCAAGTTTATTTACCTTATTGAAAAAGGTATGATTTCTAGACTATGTAACTTTTTCTTATGCAACATAATAATAAGGGTATGATATTTATTTTGGGAGGCTGGTTGCTTGCATTTATTCTAAAATGTTTAATCTGATTTTAATTAACACTATCTTTTAGCGTTATTTGTAATTTTAGTTTCATTTGGCTTTTTATTGAACAAAAATTAACTTGATTAAGTTGAATTAATGTAAGGGAATAGATTTATAATCAATAAAATATAAGAACGTAGTTTGCTTATCTAAAAGAATAAAATTAAAATTTAATCAACGAAAAATAATGAACTACTAAAAGAACTCTAACAAAAAATGTCATTCTTTTATTTGTAGGAGCAAAATGAAGTAAAGGGAAAAATTTTTTTAAAGGGAAA
>NC_081344.1:70354598-70365457 GCF_029784015.1 Lycium ferocissimum
CCTAGAATATTCTGGGGTTCCGAAAGTCTTCCTAAATATTTTATAAGAATCTAGGAGTCTCTCCAAGAAAACTCTCCATGGCTCTAGAATCTTCCACAAATGCTAACATCTTTGCCATGTATCACATGTCTAAAATATGTGCTTATGTGTGCAAGATGACTGGAAAGGTCATCACGTTCTCCCCTTCAAATGTTGCGACGACCGCGGCGCATTCTTTAACATAAAACTCTCGAATCTTGTCCTTAAATCGCCACACGTTTCGTATTGCTCCCATGTGGCCCTCTCCGTGATTGCCCCTTCCGATTGGACGAACATGGCGGTGGCTTTTGCCCGCAGCCTCTCACTGCCTTCGGTAATCAATGATAGCCTCCAATTTCTAGATCATGAGAGACGGTGATGGTAATCGGCGCACGACTTGGTGACCTCGAGTTTGGGATCATCCTTGTCTTCATGGTATGGCTGGAGCACGCTAGCATGGAAGACGAGCACTGGTCACTAGTAATTAAGAAATCATGTTTATAATTAACAACTTATTTGAGAAAGTAACTTAAAAACCTTTTTTATTCTTAAGTTCTATGAATTTACTACCATGAATTCTTACTTGCCATTAAAAATCATTATTAGGTTTTAGATGAGTGTTGTAGAAACAATTTCAATGAGACTTCATGAGCAGAGAGAAAGTATAGTCTCCAAAACTTGCAAGTTTATTTACCTTATTGAAAAAGGTATGATTAGACATGTAACTTTTTCTTATGCAACATAATAATAAGGGTATGATATTTATTTTGGGGTACAGTGTTTGCATTTATTCTAAAATGTTTAATCTGATTTTAATTAACACTATCTTTTAGCGTTATTTGTAATTTTAGGTTTTGTTGGCTTTTTATTGAACAAATTAACTTGATTAAGTTGGAATTAATGTAAGGGAATAGATTTATAATCAATAAAATATAAGAACGTAGTTTGCTTATCTAAAAGAATAAAATTAAAATTTAATCAACGAAAAATAATGAACTACTAAAAGAACTCTAACAAAAAATGTCATTCTTTTATTTGTAGGAGCAAAATAGAAGTAGAAGCAGAAAATTATCTTTTTCTAAAAAGGCATTTGAAGTTATACTTAGCTATCTTTGGTCAAATTGTTTGAGAAAAAATTTTGGTAGATCATTTCTACTTCTGGCCATAATTAGAAGGAAAAAAAGTTCTTTTCATATTTCCAAAATTGATTTAAAATAAACTAACACAAATAAAAATACTTAAAGATCTCATTCATTAATTATAAACAATGAGAATTTTTTTAGCAATGTAATAAAATTTATTAACTGAAAACAAATGATATATCTATCTGTATTAATAAATTACACAATGAGAGAATTCTTACCAATATAGTAAAATTTATTTAAGAGTAAGAAAATAATTTATCTATATAATTATATATTTGAAATATATTTTAATTTTTTTAACGTTTGACCACAAGGAAGAAGTGCTTTTCGGTGGCAATATAAGAAAAAATTCTGTTGTTTGAAGCTTCACCTTGAAAGCATAAGGAATAAAATACTAATATCTTTTTTCTTGAAAAGGTGCTTTGGAGTTGCACCAATTTGTATTTGACCAAATTATTTGAGGAGTACTGTTCTTAATATTAAAGAAATAATTTTAAAAAATATTTTTTAGTGTCAAATTATGGATGACATGCACGTATTTAATTAAAAATTAATATGCTTAGTGAGATAATTATTTTCGTTTTTAGTTACATGTTTTAGCTAAGTTTATCCGATATTTAAAAAGGAGAGGTGCTTGCAATGATTAAGCCAAGTTGTAAGCTAATAACACACGACAATTTTAGAACAAATTTTATTTGGCTATGTAATAACATTGAATTTACATTTAAAGATGAAGCTTTGAATCTGAATTTTTTTGAATTTAAGTGCAATATAAACTTTGAATAGATAAGAAGCTAATAATTTGAATTTGAACAAATGTTAACTACTACTCCGATATGTACGAAAACGGCGAGGGATTCTGTTAATAAAAATCAATATTTTTTTAGCTGAGTAAACTAAATAAATAGATAAATAGCCTTCCTAAAATGATACTGTATGAGTAATTTAAAAAGATTTTTTATATTATACGCAATATAATAACGGCTAATCCCAGTTCAGTATCACTTTATTTATTTAAAGACAGAGAAGAAAAGTATTAAAAAAAAAGGAGTAAAAGAAGTATCAAAAATAAGCAAAAAGAGAAATACGACCTTAGAATCCTATCTTATCAAATATACATTACATTTAAAAAAACAATTCCTATTTTTAAGCTAAATATTAAGGATGTGATTACAAATTTGAGTTGGAATGAAATTCAAACTTCTTAACATTTTATATAAACTCCTATAAATCAAATTTGGTGAGTGTTTTTCTACAAAATTCTCATCCGGTTTCTTACTTCACTAGCGAGCTTTTTTGACATATTTTTTTTTTTAGTATTTTTCTCAATCCCAACTAAGGTTTTTATAAATTACTTATATAATATGAGTTGTATTTTTCAGGTGTTAGTACAGGAGAAAGCTTTTTTTTAACTTTAATCTTAATAGTTCCCATATGTTCAAAGATCTTAATTTTAGTTTCATATCTTTAAAGCCTGCATTTTTGCTCTATAATTCTATTTTTCACATTTTTTTGCTCCCTTCATGGTATTTAAGGTAAATTGTTGAGTAAATTATTGTTTGAATATCTTTTATTATTTTCTTTTTGCACTATTTTAAAGTGAAGTTATATATGTTAATCTATTGAGTAGTAATTGATAAATGATGCTTAATCACTTACATATGTTTCAGGATAAAATAACCATCACAACACTTGAGAATTGAGATTTTTGACAAGATATTTGGCTAAGGGATAAAACTGAAAACTGAGGGTTAAAACTGATATGCACTCACCTATTTTGTGATAATCATTGTAGAATAAAACGGAAAAGATGAGAGATAACAATAAAAAATTTGAAACTTTAAACTAATGTTCACTAACATATTTTTTAATGCGATATTAATCTTGAAACAAGATCTGATCACGTTTAGAGAGAGTAATTGTATGACTTTAATATATTGTAAAAAACTTATAATATCAGCTGAGAGATTTAAAAACCATATGTATTTGATGAAAAGTATATTTTAAAACCCATCTAATATGTAAGTTTCGAGAATTCAAAAAATATACTTTAAAATCATGTGTTTCTTATAATTTGATCTTCATAAATTGATGTGTTGGGATCGAAAGAAGAAGCATCGTGAAACACCATGCACCGAGTTTCTTCATTTCTTTTCTTTATTATTATTGAAAAAAGTTTTTAAAACTATAATATCATAATTTGAAATATTTTGAAAAAAACAAATTATAGAATTCATATCGATAAATAATTGTTTATCTAATTGGTGACTAATCATAAAGCAAATATTCAGAGAGGTTAGTGTTATGAAAGAGAAATTAAATATTGTTCTCTCTTAAATTGTCCCAATACTAAAAGGAAAACACCGAGTTAAGATATTAAGTCAAGTAACAAGTTAACAATAAAAAGTGACATACCAATTTTTTACAATATTAATAGGCAATATAATAAGTTTTGGTGAGGTTAGTTTTTGAGTTGTAATTAAAAGATAATGTTTTAAAACTAAGTATGATTTGCTTGGAAATTTGAATTAGAAGATTATATTAAGTTTGAATTAAAAGATAAAATTATACTCTCATGTCTTAACAGATTAAACAAATAAATATAGAAGTTAACTATTCGTATGTCAATATCATAACCTTTTTTAAATATGTCAATCGTATATAATAAAAATATTCTTTCCATATAAAGACGTCTAAAGTAATTGCAATCATGATATCAAGTGTCAATTCAAAGTTTTAGTATATAATTTTACTTAATTATAAATCACTGATGACGTTAAATTTAGTATATTAGTAGCTATATTTATTATTTAAAAATTTATTGATTTTAAATATGTCAATGCGATATGTCAAAAATTTAATTATATCAGTAAATATATTTTTATGATTAATTTCCTTTAAGACCCGCAGCGCATCGCGCGGGTACGAATACTAATTGAGAATAATAATAATCATACCTTGTTCATGTTCTCTGATCCTCTGTTTCTCAATGTCATACTCTTTGCACATTTCAACACATAGTTTCCTTTGATGTTCATCAAATTGTGTTTGGACTTTACACTGGTGTTTACATTGATGCAACTCTGGATCTTTAATACCAAAACCTATGTTTGTGATTGTTAGAAATAGAACAAGAAGACATGAACATATTAGAAATGTTATTTTCATCCTAAGTAGTGCCATTCTGAGAACTTGAACTTGCTTTTCGTTTTATATAACGAAATTATTTTCTGATAATAATCTCAATCATATATATCTCTAAGTAAAGAAAATGATAAAAATGGTCTCATATATTTGATAATAATAATAATAATTTGCATAAAAATTAAAGCCATGCATGAAGACGAGTGTCAATTGAGCTTTACCTACGTGGCCAGAAGCAAGGGATATGTCATCAAGTCATTTCCACATGTCCATTTCTAAAAATAATATAAAATTTTCTTTTAACTATAAACTTAAATTAGGAAAATAACTAGCTCCATTTATTACTCCTTTTGTCCCTAT
The DNA here is from genome assembly GCF_029784015.1 of Lycium ferocissimum. Lineage (NCBI taxonomy): Eukaryota > Viridiplantae > Streptophyta > Magnoliopsida > Solanales > Solanaceae > Lycium > Lycium ferocissimum. Next base: position 70,359,266 of record NC_081344.1, read on the forward strand.
GTGAAGGAATACCGATAACGAGGGTAAAAAAACATTTAGATTTGACAATAAATTTAGATGTAGACTCTTTAATTAAATTGTTTAAAATAAAATTTATATATTTAAAAAATATAAGAAAGTATGCATGCCAACATGGTTAATATTTTAAAATATCTTTAAAAAGTTAAGAAAATTATAATTTTCAAAACTGTTTGGTTCCCTAATCAAGGACACCTTCACGTGAATTTGGACGGAGTGATTATATTTATGATCTGTAATATAATTCTTTTAATATTTCAGGGGAAGAAATACCAAATAAGTTACACTGATACATACATACTCTCAATATGTCAGAGCAAGAAGTACCAAATAACATATACTAACATAAGTTTAGCAAACTTAGCTTTAATTAGTAAGGGTTTGACTTATATATATTGATATTGTAAAGAAATTTAAATACAATCAAGTCATTAAAAAAATTCACAAGTTATCTTTTATAAAAATTGAAATTTATAATCTTGATAAAATCGAAATTTATAATCTTGATATACATATTATCTGTTACAATAACATCATTGATCAACAACAACATACTCAATGTAACCTTACAAATAGAGTCTGGAGATCGAGAATAGAGTATACGCACAGACCTTACCCCTACCTTGAGAGGTAAATAGATTGTTTTCAATAGACCCTCGGCTCAAGAAAAAACGTATTAAAGCAGATCAAAATAAGAAATAATGGGGAAGATGAAACCATGGCAAAGAACTCTAAAAGCAAGACAAAACATTCTCAAGAACAAAAAAAAGGAACAATAACTAAAACATAATAATACGATAATCAAAGTACGAAAAGCAACATACAGTAACTATATCAAAGGACAATAAATTATAAAAGAAATACTACGACTATCAATATGGAAGGACAATCGAGGCAACGCTCAAATACCTAATAGCCTTCTACCCTAATCCGCGTTCCCAACAACCTTCTATCTAAGTTCATTCTTCGGTAAGCTGCAACTGCATCATGTCACGTCTAATCATCTCGATCTCCCCAATACTTATTCGGCCTACCTTTGTCTCTCCTGAATCCATAGCCAACCTCTCACACCTCGGTCGTGAGGCTTCCGTGCATACCCTAACCATTTCAACCTCGCTTTCCGTTACGATATAGATAAGAATAACCTGATTTACACTATCAATATATAAATTAAATTCAGTTAGTATTAATTCTAAAGAGATATTTTAGTCAATCGGACTAATTATTACTAGAAAAGGTGACCGAAATAATTAACTAAGATATCAAGAAGACATGAAAAAAACAAAACAAAAAATGAAATTAGCTGCGATTGACACTGGAGAAACTACAGTAATTAGAAAAAGAAACGATTTTATTGGATCTTAAAAAGTACAAATACAATAGTAAATAAATAAGTGATTAGTTAGTAGAAATGAAAACCCACTGGCCACTGCTTTATTCTTCTTTTGCATCCGTTGGTCCATTTTAAAGGCTTCAAGACTCGGCTAGCTACTAACTTTCTACCCTAGTTCTCGACCTCCATACCTTTCTATCTAGGGTCATATCCTTAGTAAGCTGAAGTTATGCCATGTCCTATTTAAGACCTCCCCCAGTTTTCTTCTTTGGCCTACCTCTACCTCTCCTAACTCCTACGACAACCAACCTATCACACATCCGTACTAGTGCATTTACGCACCTCCTCTTCACATGCCCGAACCATCTTAGAAGCCTTACTTTCTTCATCTTGTCCGCCCAAGGGGCCATCCCATCTTGCCCCATATAACTTCGTTCTTAATCATATCTCTCCTAGTATGCCCACGCATCCATGTGAACATCCTCATTTCCGCTACTCATCTTCTGAATGTGTGCGTTTATGACAAGCCAATACTCTACCTCATACAACAATGTCGGTCTAACCACCACTCTGTAGAACTTACTTTTAAGCCTGGGCGGTACACTCTTATTGCAGAGTACCCCAGACGCGAGCCTCCATTTCACCCACCTCGCTCCAATGCGATGTGTGACATCAATATCAATCTTCCCGTCTCCTTGGATTATGGAACCAAGATACTTGAGATTTCCTCTCTTGGGTATGACTTGTACATTGATCTTCACTTCCACCTCCCCTCATGCGTTACGTCATTGAACTTGCACTCTCGATGCTCTATTTTAGTCCTACTTAACCTGAAACCTATAGATTCTAAGGTCTGTCAACTATAGTCTATAAGTATGAATGGTAATATAAGCCTTATTCTTTTTTAAGTTTGCCAATCATAATATAAGCACTGTTAATACAGAATAGACCATTAGTAGTTGGCACATTAAGTTTTCCTAGTTTTCGTGGCAAGTAATGTTTGGAGACATTACTAATGATAATGAAAATGCTTCCAACCCTTTGAATTTGTTTGACAAACCATTTGATGATCCACCAGCCAAGTTACAGCTAGACCAGGGATGAAGTTATGGTGGTAATTATTATGGGGTCGGCATAACTCAATAACTTTGATCATTCAAATTTTTGTATTTGTGTTAAAAACTTGTTTAATATATACAAAAAATTTATTAAGATCCCACGAAGCGAAAGAAAATTATATATGATCCAATATTCATAAACTAAAAAAAAATGGCTCCACTCGAGCTAGATTAACATTCACGATCAGATGGAGTGGTCACTCCGCGTTTCTAAACATGAAAAGCTCAATAATATTTAAGCATTGAAGATAATTCAAATGAGGAGGCTATCATACACTATAATTTGTAGTGTTCCTACCGATACTAATTTGCAATAAATTAACGCATACAAACGAACCTTATATTGCAATCTTCTAGCTAGAAAGGTAGATTAATTGGACACAAAACATGTTGATCGCACTGTTTAAAAGGTGGTGGCATGGGCTCACCATCATTCCAAAAGCTATAGTTAATAGCAAAGGCAACTTTAGTCCTTAACTGAGTTTACTAAGCAAGTGTCATATTTGATCAAGACCTCGATTCGGGCCACCCGAGCCCCCTCGTGAGCCTTGCCATAGATAAGATGTTGGCGTTAGCCAACAATCCCACTTCCAACACCTGCCTCATGCAGAATGTTGCTCTTGGGAATCAAATTCATAATTTTGGCTCTGATACCACTTGTTAGGATCAAGCGCTTACCATCATGCCAAAAGCAATGGCTGATAGCAAGGGCGAAACTTCATTTCTTAACTAAGCCCACCAAACAAGCGTCATGTTCGATTATGACTCCGACCCGGACCACCCCAACCCCCTCGCTTGCCTTGCCATAGACAGGATGTTGGTGTTACCAACAACAGAGCACAAGGCCTAAGTCCCGAGACATGAAACGCAATCGCAATGAAATATTTAATTTTGCTAATTTATATATTTCTAAAAGTTCTGAATAAATTAATAAGTTAAATAAAGTGCTGTAAAATTTAACATAAATTTTAAAAGTTCTACACAGCCGTGAAAAAGACAGAAGTTTTAAACTAAAGTACCCCAACATGCAAAGCAACCTAACACGTCCTAGAACCAAACAATAAAAGAAAAAAAATATCATCTTTGAACACTACAAACAAATGGGTAATTTGCGGAAGTTGAAAGTTGCAATTTGCGGAGGTTTTACCTAGGGGCGGATCCACCCTAAGGGGTGGGGGTGGCATGGCACCTCATAGATTAATAATTTTTTTTATATACTTATGTTGAAATTTGCTTAAATTATGTTAATATTTGATCCTGTCACCCCCAGTCTTAAATTAGACAAAAGTGTCACGGCTGGTAGACACAAGTTTGAATCGATCTTAAACATTTTTCGAGTCCTGTTTTTCTTTGTGCTTTTTTACTTACTTTGTTCTAGTAATTCCCTTTTCGGCTCTTCCAATTTTCTATCTATCTTTTTATTAGTTATATTGCCTTTTTTTTTCTATTATTTTATCTGTGATCTCTAGCGGGAACACACAAATAGAAACTTTAAAATACCTTAAATTAAGCATTTCTCTTAATCTCAAATCTGTGAGTATTTAAATCAAAAAACTTGGGTCTCAATGGGAATTTTGTATTGAGATCAAAATTCAATTTTTTTTATAATTTTTTTTTAATTACTCCCTCCGTCCATGTTTACTTGTCTATATTTGACTTGGGTCACTCTTAATAAGCAACAAAAAAAAAAGGAGAAATGAATGAGAGTACTTAATAATAAGGGTAAAATAGGTATAAAACGGTAAATTATGTCTTGATTTTTCAAACTATATAACTTACAAGTCAAAGTGGATAAATAAAAATGGACCAAGGGAGTGTATTATAAAAATTTGTGCTATTCTATAATTGTTAAATTCAATTTAAATTACTTTACTAGTTAAATTGTGATGGAAATTTCATAAGCACTGCTTAGAAAAAACATGAAATTTATGATTTATTTTTGAGAACTTGTAGTTTATCTAATTCTTACTTATGGGGTATATTTACCAATTGAAGAGTTTTTCTATTATTTTTCTTATTTTGATTGGTGTAATTCCCTTATTGAAGATGTTATTTTACTTGAGCAAATTCATTTTTTAATATACATGAGATACAAGTCCCTTGGTGAAAATGTTGATTTTACTTTTGTTGTTAATGGGTGTGATTCCTTGTTTAAGATGTTAATTATGTTCGTTTCTTTATTTTTGATAAGTAATTTCATATTTGCAAGTAAAAAAAAAAAAAAAACTATTGAGTTGACCTGAACAAACTAAAAAGAGATGAACCCAACCCAAATACACGTTCCTAACAAGATGTATATTGAAGAAAATTGTGGCACCCGCTACATTCAAATCCTAGGTTCGCCTCTAGTTTTACCTCCGCTATTTATTAAAGGAGGCTAAAACCTCCGCGAATTGCAATTTTCAACCTCCGCAAATTACTAATTTTTTTGTAGTGGGAAGAGAACGTCATATATACATCCCGAGAAGTAAATGAATAAAGAATCAATTTTTGAATTATAATTTAGAATCAAATATCAACATATAATGTCTTTATCCTAAAATTTAGAAAATTCATAAAGTTAAATCCTGATTCGGCCCCGCTTCACTCTATGTGTCTCTGCTAGGGCTGCGTATCGGGTGGTTCGGTTCGGGTTTGAAAGTTATCGGTTAAACTTATCGGTTATCGGTTTGTAGACATGTTAAACCGTTAAAGAACCATTAAGATATCGATTAATGGGTTATTGGTTAATCGATTTTTGATCGTTATCAGTTCAGTTATCGATTTAACCGTTAAGATATCACACAAAAAAATTTCAAGAACAAAGAACCCATTTTCAAAGTAGAATCAGAAACGAATTAACGAGATCTGAAAATGAATAAAGTAGCTACAAAAGAAAGTGCACAGAAGACGGTTAGCTATAAATGGAGTTTTGAAAATGAAGGCGGCTAGCATCTCCAAGACGTTAAAAACTTGAAACCTTTTCTTCATATTCACGTGAATCCTAGTTCACAGACCGCTGCTGACAGCTTTCCAATTTGACAAAGTTGTCTTTTTATGCTTCTTCATCCGTGTTAGACCCCGTATTTTTATACGTCGAGTTATTCGCGAAAGAATCAACGTGAGATAGAAACTTCGGATTTTAATTTCTAAACTAGAACTAATCGGTTACAAATTTTTCTTAGTACAAGAATGTTGTTGGAAATTAGAACACTTAATTGTGGTGTTAAGTTAAAATTAGTGGCAGCAATGAGCCAATATGAACATTAACATGCCATGTCCAAAAGATGACTCAAAGTCATCTTAAATAAGACTATTATGGGAGACATACAAATATACATTTAAATGTGACTCATCCACTACACTTTCATTATATTGTGGACAAATAAATTGAAGAAATATACATGTATATTCGGCAAGGAGCTGAAATTTGGAGGAGGAAAAGGTTAGTCATGCAATTGAATATTGAAGCATGCATTACTTTATAAAAGTATACATTATTTTAGGAAGACATAACATGGTGGAGGGATCATTTCACATTAAATATGGATCATTCATCTTGGAATGATTACAAGGGACAAAGGGTAGTGTGTGAATCATTCACCACACATGATATTGTCTTGTAAACAATTGAAAAGAAAGAAGAAAGGAAACAAAGATGAAAAATCAGCCAACACGCTTAGCCGAAAGTTGAAGAGAAAAAAATTAGAAAATTTTAAGTGTAAAGTTAATGGAATGAATCAT
>NC_081344.1:70365557-70382839 GCF_029784015.1 Lycium ferocissimum
AACTAACCATTGTCGGCCTATGATACCTACGAGCCTTGTGTTGTGCTCATACTATTTTTGCTACACTCCTTCGGAGTGTAGTTATTTTCGTGTGATGTTCGGAAATCTCACGACCGTTTCGAGGCATTCGTCAAAGACGTTTTGGGTGAGCTATTGCAACCCGCAGTCTCTCCTTAGATTTTCGTTGTTCTCATCCAAACGTAAGTCGTATCCGATTTGAGTCGGTATCTATTCAAATTGTAAACTTCTTAGAAGCTCTTGTACGAGTCTAGACCGCATTTTGGAAATTTCTTATAATAAAAGTATTTATTCCGCATGTTGTATCAAATTAAGGTAGTTATCTGAAGGGTTCGCCCACCAGGGAGGGTTAGTGTGGGTGCCCGCATGATCCATGATTTGGGTCGTGACAATCCGAGTCCTCAACAACTCTCCTCATTTTTGCTCTCTTCACCCATCGCATCGGTGGCACAAACTTGCAGGGGAGTCGTTTCTTTGCACCAAGTTATTTCCACAAGCATTTGGTACTTGATGCTTGGTAAAGTTTGTTTCACACCTTTGGAAGCAATTAGAAGCTTTGACATTCGGACTAAGTTCTTGTAAAACCCTATGCCTAACTTCACTAGTGAGAAATAAATTGACTTAGGGATTTACTAAGTAATTATATATGGAAGGGTAATAATGGAATGAATTCACTGGGCTGGACTCCACAAATTATATATGAAAGGTTATATGTGGAAGGGTATAATTGTAATTAAATAAATAGTTATCGGGTTATCGGTTCACCCGTTAACAAAAGTGGTGAACCCGAGACCCGAACCAATACCCCAATAACTATAGAACACCACCCGATACCCAAACCATTAACTCACTAACCCGAACCATTAGCCCAATAACCCAATTATCGGTTCGGGTTATTGGTTTAACCGTTAACATGCACAGCCCTAATCTCTGCCATTGCCAAAATAGGATTTAAACCACACACAAAAAAAGAAAAAGGAATATCACCCAAAATATCAAAATATAAGAAGACATAAAATAAAGTAAAAACAAATGTAATTAGCAGCTATTGACTCAGAGAGAAACAACAGTAATTAGAGAAAAAAACGATTTTATGGAATCTTGAAAAATTACAATTACATGAGTGTCACATATAAGTTCTCTCTCATTTGTAACACTTAATGTTCCCTGTAATTTTTATCCTTAATTAATATAACAAACTCTTATCAACCAAAAAAAAATTGCAAGTATACTAGTGGTAAATGAATGAATAAGAAAAACCACTGCTTTATTCTTCTTTTCCTATATTTGCTATACTAAGGAATGTTTTGCATCCTTTGGTCAACTTCATGGCTTTTTGAAATTTGTCAGTTTCTCGAGTTTTTCTGCGAAAATAGAAGATAATAATATATTAGAAAATGAAAACAAGACAACTTTTTATAATCAGGTCAATTAGATGTAACTTTACTTGTAAATTTCTATGATAAACACTAATTCATAGTCTGATAATAACGAATTTAAGTATTTTTCACTCGAATGGTGTTATGATCCAGCCCCAGCCCAATGTCACACAACCAATTAATGGGCCGAGAAGCAACTGAACTGGAAGCCCTGCACAAAATCTTGTTTGGGACCCAAGCCCCATTAATAACTGGCTAAAAGGATTAGGGCAATTCGTAGGATTGCCCTTCCTTTGGGATGGTCTTTAGTTTTTGCCGCTCAAAATGTTGGTCTTTAATTTTTGCCCTTCGCGTTGCAATCCTAAGTTTCGCGTAGAAATCATGAGGTTCTGGATTCGAACCCCTGCTCAAGCATAAATTTAAAAAAAAAAAATCGCAAAGCAAGGCTTGGGTCGCGTGTATGTCGGACCCGGCATATACTTCTTAAGGAATAACTATAGTTATGCCGGACCCGGCATAACTATAAGTGCCACCTTATAAGGCAAAGTTTATGCCTTAAGGAATAGTTCCTCCTTAGGGGCATACTTTTAGTTATGCCTTAACTAAAAGTCTGTCCCATAAGGCATAACTAAACTATGTCTTAAGGAAAAGTTCTGCCTTATGGGCAGACTTTTAGTTAAGGCTTAACTAAAGCTTGCCCATACGGTATAAGTATGCCGGGTCCGGCATAACTTTGGTTATTCCTTAACAAGTGTATGCCTGGTCCAAAGATACACGCGGCCTAAGCCTTGCCTTGATATATATATATTTTTTTTTAATTTATGCCTGAGCGGGGGTTCAAACCCAGAATCTCAAGTATAAGGCCATTTTTCAAGCGAAGGGCAAAACTTAAGACCACAAATATGAAGGGCAATATTTGAAGACCACCCCAAAAGAAGGGTAACCAGCGTAACTTTTTGAAAGGATTACAGTTGAGAAGAACAGTTTATGCATTTGTGATTATGCTTAGGCAAAGACTGTGCTTCTCATCCCCAATTCTCTGCTTTCTCATCTTCTTCTGATTATCCTTTCATTGTTCTCTTAATTCCTAGTTAATTGTTGTTCTTAATTCCGTTAGTGTTTCCTATATTTTAGTCAGTGGCGGATCTAGAATTTATAAGTCGTGGGTGCTTCACTAATTTTGATATACGTTTTACAATGATCATAGAAACCAAACATGGGTGCTCATGGTCACTTTATTGGCATTTTAAAATATTTTCATGCATATATAATACAATTTAGCTAAACCCAATGGGTGCTTCAGCACCCATAACTCCATACATAGGTCCGCCACTGATTTTAGTGTAATTTCATTCCGTGATTACTATTACATAAGTGTTTGTGTTGAGAAATTCAAGTTGTTACAAATGGTGTGAAGTAGCCAGTGATTACACAATTATGATTATTTACAAGGTAATAACATGTATGATAAACATTAATATTTGCAATAAGCTAACTACATAGTTAGACTAAAAAAATCTTTAAGTTCTTAGTGGAACTTAAATTCGGTAAACTATAACTAACGTATGCTATATTTATCACATGTTAAGATTAGGGAACAACCATAAAAACACCCTCAAATTTGTCAGAAATTCTCAACTACACTCTTTATTCTTTACGGCATACCCGGATCCGTGTTAAAGCGGTGACATACACGCTCTAATATGTGCATATTTTATTATTATTTAAAAAAAATATCTTATTCATTTCCTTTTTTTATTTTATTCAAATCATCTTTTTCTTTCCTTTCATTCCCTTACTCGATGAAACGAGAAGCATTGCTACCTCCTCCTTATCTCTCTTCTGTTTCATTTATGATTTCCACAAAGAGTAAGTGTGTAGAGAATTTCGGACAAGTTTGAGAGTATGTGTTTTTATGCATGTCTTTACCCTTAAAACGATCCTAAAATATAAGGTAAAAATCCTTTGTTTATTAGGTATATAACTCTGATTTGATATTTTTTAATATAATTTACGTACTATCATGTGTTAAAATTACATTGAATGCACAAAAAATAATTACCTTTGAGCAACTTAGCATTGCACTCAGTGTCACACTTCATCTCACAATAAGTGTGTCCGGATCCTGCATTGGAGCATTCCTTCTCACAATCATTGACACAAACTGAGTATTCATTTGCAGCAGTTTCAAATGCATTTTTAAAATTTTCTCCATTACTTTCCTTATCAGCTTTAGAGACATGCACATATGACGAAAACACAACAATGCAAACAAGAAACACTACAACAAGCTTCTTTGATGCCTCCATTTTTAATTTTTAATTTTTTTTTTTTGTTAGACTTTTATTTATCTATTGAATCTCCTATTTATAGGTGTTTTGGGACTTTAAAATACCTCAAATTAAATTGGTGGTTATCCAATTTTGTAGGAAATTTCTGTTTGTGCTTTTGGTAATTTTTTGGTTGGTAATGAAGACTTAGTTTACTAAAATTTAAGAATTGTTACAAATTATGATTAGTCTAGAGTACATAATTTAATAACATCAAGACTACTTCAAAGTTAAATAGCAAGGTCGTCCATCACTTTGTTCTCTTCCCTATAAATATGCTTTAAATTTGGATTTCTCGCTTCATGTATTAATGGGAGAATTGGATTTTTGGTCCTTTACAAACTTTATTTAGTTTTATAACCTTTTTACAAGAGATCTAATTTTATGAAAATATGATATACCCAATTCGTCCAAGTTTGAGTGGATCAAATACCCACATATTTATTAGCTCAGCTCATTTGATATGTTGTCCATCTAAAAGTTGGGTTGATTTGAGCTAAATATGTAGCTTAAATTGACTCATGAGAGGTATGTGTCATATATAAACCTTAATAAAGAAAAGGGATAATTCCAGATTCTTCCCTCCAAATTTGCCCTTGTAACATATAGTTCCCTTGTATGTCTTCTTTATTTTAAAGTTAATGGATTATTCAGACCAGAGGCGGAACCAAGAATTGAAGACGACAGGGGCAACACCAAATGCAGATGCACGTTAGTCGAAGAGATGTCATGCATAACCGTCTTAAAATTTTACTGAAACACCCATAGACCTAATGTACTAGCGTATAATTAAATACAAATTAAATGGTATATTTGCATGAAACTCATGTTGTGGACTGGTGGTGGGCACCCCTTTATAAGCAATAGGTTATCTGTTTGAAACCAGGCAACAACGCCTTCTTTTTATGCATTTTTTTTCAATTATTGCCTTCTTTTTTTATGCATTTTTTTCAATTATCAACTAAAAACGAAAATGCAAAATAAATCCTGCAGCCTAGGTTCGAACTCGGGTTGCGTGGCCAAGAACAAAACCCTAAGGGCACGCTGACTAAATGGACCACTCCAGCAGATATGCTTGAGGGATCTTTTTAAATATATGATAGACATTTAAGATATATACACATATATATAGAGTATTTTCTGAAGTTATCGGAGGCACGTACCACCTCTCATAACCTCTAATTCAGACCACATACAAAAATTATCAAGGATGCCGATTATGGAATCGGAAAAATCATTAGGAAATCGGACTATTTCTAGATACAAAGTCGTCAGTAAATGCTAATAATCGCCACCAAAGGTTCTTGTGGCAACCCGAGGGTCGTTGGCTATAATGAGTGAGTGATAGTTTTTAGTAGCGGCAATTAAGAGTCATGACCCATCTAGGGCCGCCACTGAAGAATTCAGATATAGATAGGGGTGGAGCTACAATATAGCTTACGGGTTTGGTCGAACTCAGTAGCTTTAGTCTAAATTAGAGGTCATCTTAAGAAATTATTAATTTAGAATCCAGAAATTTAAAAGAACATAAACCCCGAATTCATTAACTTCAAATTTTGGCTTCTTTTCTGCCTAGAGCGGTGACCGAGGCGCCATGAAAAACTTACAATAGCAATAAACTAGTTGCCACAGAAAGTTTTCCCAGTGTTTATAGCAAATAAGGTCACCACGAAGCCTACTTTATGTGGCAAAAAGGGTCGACACTAAGGCCTCATGTCTCCATACTGCTTGCACAACCAGTATGGAGAGAATTTCGTATGCACGTCTACTTGTCAAGATGGACATCAAAAAACCTCTGCCAAATACATTAAAGTTACAAGACCCGAATGGGAAAATGTTTGAGCAGCCTGTCACGTATGAGTGGAAGCCAACATATTGCCCAACATGTTTGCAAGTGGGTCATGTATGCAAACCTAAAGCACCTGCTAATAAGCCTGTAGTTGAAGAGGAGCCTAAAGCACCTACTAGGAGACATGAGCATGGTGCAAAAAATGTTAAGAACTGGCAAAAACGAGATGCAGAACCCAACCAGCAGGGTGCTGCAAGCTCCAATAACCAGCAGGAGAATAATCTTGCTCCAAAAGCTCAGATGGGGAATACTAAGGCACCAAACAAACAGGTGCAAAATGACCAGCAACAAGGGATTGTGACTGCAAATGTATTCAGCCCATTAGAATTCCCTCCAATGCAACAGAGAAATACCCAGAGGGTGCTCCAACAGAGACAAGGTGGTCAGATTGGCACAGTGGTGAGACCTCCTGATCCTATTAGTTCCCAATGAAGATGATAGCCTGGAATATTAGGGGCCTCAATAAAGTCTACAAGCAGACTGAGTTAGTGAAGTTTATTAAGCAAAATAATGTAGGTATGATAGCTATATTAGAACATAAAATTGCTGAAGCACATGCTAGTGGAATTAAAAAACAAAATAGCACCAGGCTGGGATGCTTGCTGGAAATATGATGGTACTGGGAAGAGTAGATTATGGATCCTATGGGACACAAATTGGCTGAGGTTTCAACCCATAGATATCTAAAACCAATTTATTCATGGAAAAGTTATGGTTCATGGCATACAGATGGAATTTCATGTGACATTTGTGTATGGCTTGCATACCATAGCAGATAGAAGACCATTATGGGATGTAATAAGGGATATTAATAGCAGGAAACGGGGGGGGCTTCGCGTGATCCTGTGGATTTCAATACGATGAGGAAATAGATGACAGAATGTATGGCAATCCAATACAGGAATTTGAGGTAGCTGACTTCAATGCTTGTTTATTGGACACTGGAATTACTGAATTGAAAACATCAGGCAGAAGCTACACCTGCTCTAATAATCATACTTGGAGCAAGATAGATTGGGTCCTAGTGAATAGAGAATGGATGACAAACTACACTCACTTGGAAGCTGTTGCACTTGACCCCCACTGCTCTGATCACTCCCCATTGGCAGTGGAAATTACAGATTATCCAATAAGCGGACCTAGACCTTTCAAGTTTTTCAACCACTTGGCTGATCACCCTGACTTCTTGGGGATTATACAACAAACATGGGCACATGCTGGTAGAGGAATGGGAATGCAACATATCTGGTATAAGCTGAAGAAAGTTAAGCAACAATTGAAGCTCCTAAACACTAGAGAATACTCAAAAGTGAATGACAATGTGCAAAAGTACCTGCAGGAACTGGCTGCAGTCCAAATACAAATGAGGGATCCAACCATCCTGGCTATGATGACTGAGGGAGAAAGAGAGCTGAGACAACAACTGGAGAAATGGGCAATCATTGAAGAAAGCATACTGAGACAAAAGTCTAGAGTTAGATGGTTACAGCTAGGTGACTCTAATAATGCATACTTCTTTGCTTGCATGAAAGGCAGGGTTGCACAAAATCAAATCAGACGAAAACACCCTGACAGGAGCCACTATCCAAAATGAAAAAGATATCGAAATAGAGATCATAGGGTTTTATAAGCAACTGTTGGGGTCCTCAGCAGCTCAATTGCCAGTAATTCAGGAAGAGGTATTATCAGAGGGCCATGTGCTACAAAGAGAACAGCAACTACAACTTATGCAACCTGTTACAAGTGTGGAGGTCAAAGATACACTCATGGGTATAGATGATCACAAGGCACCTAGCTATGATGGATACAATGCACTTTTCTTTAAGAAAAGTTGGAAGGTGGTGGGGCAGGATATAACAAATGCAGTCGTGAGATTCTTCAGCATGGATGAACTCTATAAACCAATCAACTGCACAGCTATAACACTTATCCCAAAAATCAAAAACCCAATGACAATCAAAGACATGTCCAAAGTGATTGCTTTCAAACTACGACGAGGGTTGATCAAAATAGCCGACTACAATGTAATCCTAAGTCATGAACTAGTGAAAGGCTATGGAAGGAAGGGGATTTCTGCTAGGTGCATGATCAAGATAGATATGCAAAAGGCCTATGATTCTGTGGAATGGGTATTTATAGAGCAAATGCTTCAAGGGTTGCAGTTTCCAGCAAAGTTCACCAAATGGATAATGTTATGCCTTACTACAGTGTCATACTCAATCACCATCAATGGTAAACCTTCAGACCCTTTTGTGGCAAAGAGAAGACTGAGGCAAGGGGACCCCATGTCTCCCTTCCTCTTTGTGCTTGTTATGGAATACCTGAGCAAAAGACTAAAAAGAGTCACAAGGAACCCTGATTTTGAGTACCACCCCAAGTGTGCTAAAACAAAAATTACCCAGCTAGGCTTTGCAGATGATTTACTACTATTTTGCAAATGGGACACAAAAACAGTGGGACTGATGTATGAAAGCTTCCTAGAATTCTCAGCAGCTTCAGGATTAATAGCAAATGCATCAAAGAGTGCTACATACTTTGGTGGGGTGCATCCAGTCCAACAAGAACAAATCCTAGCACTACTAGGATTCCAGAAAGGGGAGTTGCCATTCAAATACCTAGGTATTCCATTGAGTTCTAAAAGACTGTCCATTGCCCAATGTCAACCACTAGTGGAGAAGATGCTAGGAAGAGTCACTTCTTGGACAAGTAGATTCCTATCGTATGCAGGGAGGGAACTGCTGATCAAGAGTGTGTTGTTCTCTATATAAACATTTTGGACCCAAGTATTTGTGTTACCAAAGAAGGTCATTAAAAAGATAGTAACCATTTGCAGAACTTTTCTATGGACAGGTGACAAAGCAGAATCAAAAAAGGCATTATTAGCATGGGATACACTATGCTATCCCAAAACAGCTGGAGGGGTAAATTTCATCAACTTAGAGATATGGAATAAGGCTGCCATATGTAAACAACTGTGGAACCTAAGTTTGAAAAAGGACAGATTGTGGGTAAAGTGGGTTCATGCGTACTATGGAGGAAGTGGGGAGATATGGGAGGCCGAATGCAAACAAGCTTCCTGGTTGATGCAAAAGATTGTCAAAGCTGGGAAGTATGTCCAACAGGCTGGACTTCAGATGTCTCAATTACTAGCCATGGAAAAATTCTCAATTAGCAAGATGTATATGCTACTGAGGGGCCAGTTTGAAAAAGTATCTTGGCGGGGGTTGGTCTCAGAACAATGTTGGTGCACCAAAGTGGATCTTCCTACTGAGACTAGTAGCACACATCAGAATATACACAAGGGATAGACTAGCAAAGTGGGGTGTGACAGTAGCAACTACATGTCCATTGTGCAGCTTATGTGATGAGAGTGTCAACCACCTGTTTTTCCAGTGTGAATTTTCAACAGAGGTGTGGCAAAGACTACTACATTGGCAGGGTATACATAGACAAGTTATGCAATGGGAAGATGAACTACAATGGGCAACAGGGCACTATAGAGGAAGATCAGCACAAGCTGAAGTGTACAGAATGGTGCTAAGTGCTGGCATCTATTTTCTATGGCAGGAAAGGAACTTAAGGGTGTTTCAAAGTAAAAAAAAGGCCAACAGAAATACTTATCAGGCACCTGGTGCAAGAAATTGTCTTTAGAGGTCAAAAATTTCCTAGACTAGCAAGTGTGTTTCAGCAGTTGAATTGGTATCCATAGGGTAGTAAGTCATAGATGAGCATAAGAACATCCTGAAGGTTGGGACAATGTCCAACCTCAGGTTATTTGCGCTGTAACTGTTTCCACTTGGTAATGAAATCATTTTATTGACCAAAAAAAAAAAACACTTAAAACAAAATGACATAGCAACTTTCATTACCAAAAAGTCTGTGCAATAAGTTTATAACACCCCATAATATATCGTAATTGTATATACACATAAAAAAAAGTTCTTGAAAGTTTGCAGTCCATTGTTACGTTTAAGATCCAAATAAAATAATGAAAGTGTAACTTCTTCCAACCTTTTGGATTTGTTTTACAAACCATTCACTGATCCACCAGCCAAGTTAGATTAGGGACAGAGTTACACTAATAATTACGCGTTCCACAAAACTCATTAATTTTGATTCAAACTGTGTGTTTGTGTTTAAAAAATTAAACCGAAAAAGGAATGTTGCCCAAAATATCAAGAAAATTAAGCAGACATAAAATAAAAAATAAAAACAAATGAATTTGGCTGCTATTGACTGGGGAGAAACAACAGTAACTAGCAAACAAACGATTTTATTGAATCTTGAAAATTACAAGCAGTGTCACAGATGAGTTCTCCCTCTTTTGTAACGCTTAATGCTCCCTATTTTTTATTGTTAATTAATATAATATAATCTTATCGACAAAAAATAAAAGAAAATTCCAAGTACAGTGGTAAATAATGAATGAATAAATAAAAATAAAAATGAGAAACCACTGCTTTATTCTTCTTTCCCTATATTTTCTATACCAAGGAATGTTTTGCCTCCTTTGGTCCATCTTCAAGGATTCTTCAAAATTTTAAGGTTCTCGGGTTGAGCTGCGAAAATGGAAGATAATAAATTAGAAAATGGAAACAAGAGAACTTTCTATATAGTCAGGTCAATTATATGATAATTAATTACATGTAAATTTTTATGATAAATATAATTAGTCGACAGTCTGATAATAATATAAGTAATTTAATTTTGCACTGACGAGGTGAAGTAGCTAGTAATTGCACAATTATGATTATTTATAAGGTAGTACCATGTATGATAAAACATTAATGTGTTACAATAGGCTAAACTACATATAGTGCATGTAAATTTTTTGTAAGTTCTCAGTGTATATAATTTAAATTCAGTAAAATTGTAACTCTATAATTAACATCACATATTAAATTACAGTAAAATATACTGTAAGAATCCTTTGTATTATCAGGTATATTACTCTGATTCAAAAAAAATTAACGTGCTATCACGTGGTAAAACAACAACAACAACAACAACAACATACGTGTAATCCCCAAAGTGGGGTCTAGGAATTATAGAGTGTACGCAGACCTTACTCCTACCTTAGAAGGTAGAAAGACTGTTTCCGATAGACCCTCGGCTCAAGGAAAAACAATTCAAAGCAGTTTGAAAAAATAAAATAAAATAAAAATATATATACCTTTAAGCACCTTAGTCTTGCAATCACTGCTACACTTTTTCTCACAATGACCATGTACAAATCCTTCATTGGAGCATTCATTCTCACACTCATTCAAACAACCTAGGTATTCATTCATGACTTTATTAAATCCTTCTTCAACTCCTTTTTTAAATGCTTCTCTAAATTCTTCTGTATTACTTTCTTCATCAGATTTAGAGGCATGCACATATGATGAAAACACAACAATGCAAACGAGAAACAATGCAAAAAGCTTCTTTGATGCCTCCATTTCTAATCTTTTTTGTTATACTTTTTTTTTATCTGTGTTTTTTTTTTTTTTAAATGTTATTGTTTATTTGTGTTTCTTTTTTGGGGATGATTTTTTGGTTAATGCTAATGAATCACCTATTTATAGGTGTTTTGGGACATTAAAGTACCTCAAATTAAAGTGGTGTTATCCAACTTTGTAGGAAATTTCTAGCTGTGCCTGTGTTTTATTTTTTTGGTTGGTAATGAAGACTTAGTTTACTAAAAATTAGGAAGTGTTACAAAATATGATATGGCTAGGATACATCGTACGGCACTAGGCTTTCAAAAGTATTAAGACTGTTTCCTTCCCTATAAATATGCCTTAAAGTTGAACTTCCCACTTGCATGTATTAGCAATCTGCAATCATTAATAATACTGGAACGAAGGTTGTTATTGTCAATAAACATGAAAATAATATTGTGCTAAAACGGTCCAAAGATACTCTTAACATGATGCAATATTGTCCGGTTTAGGTTTAGCCCGCACGGTTTTCTCCAAAAGGCCTCTGATCATTAAATTATCCAACACTGTATAAGTAGTTTCTTTTTCTTTTCAGCTACAATGTGGTACTTTGTTCGCACATCCGATAAATAATTTATTTGCAATTTGTTTTTACTCGAATGGCTAGAAGATTGATTGCCAAATGTAGCCCTATTTTTTAAGCTAAAATTTTGAATATATTGACATAATGGATCAAACTTCCCTTACACTATCTCGTTTTTTATTAGTTTCATACTTAAACTGTGTCTTATTTACGATACCCCTCTTACTATAATTTTTAAGTGTTAAAACACTATGTTCATTATATGCTCATGTTTTCTTGTTAATTTGCAAATCTTCTATATATATAAAATAGAAGAGGTATAAGCAATCTGGTTAAGCCAAGTAGCAAGCTAATAGCAAGTCACTTGGCAATTTAGAGACAAAGCTAATGAGAATTAGGACAAAATTAATAAGAATTGTAATATAAGTTTTGAATTGATAATTGAAATATAAATATTCAAATTTTAATGAGAAGATATGTTTCCGTAAGTTTGAATTTTGAAGAAGTGATCTAAACCTAATGGGAATTGATAATATCTAACCAAACTTAAACAAATGAATCTGAATTTATTTAAACTTCACAATTTAAATAGGGGATAAACACTCTAAACCAAACAATTTCAATGGAAATATAATCTGCAAGAGTCCTACGCCTGCATATAACTAGCTAATTATCTTCAATTGCACAGATTGATATATATAATTGTATTTGACTCTATCCTAAAAGAGTCCTACTGCTGAAACCATGCTCTTCAATTTCTTATATAAACTGATCTTCTAAGACTCTCCGTAACATAGTTCAATTTCAATATTGAAAAACAAATACGCTGTCCATTACCTACATCAAACACATGTCTCTCAAAATTGACTTTATTAGTTATATATCGAGTACTAAGATGATGTGGACTTTAAAGGTTGACGTAGTCCGATTCTGGAAGACTACTGATATTGAAAATGCCGACAACGTATTGTCGCTAGAGATGTTGTTGTAGGATGAGAGGGTATGTTTACGGTTTGGCTATTCTGTTACAATTTTTATTTCATAGCTGTATGATCTCATTCATTTGTATCGATAAATTTAAACTCACTCAATGTTGACAAATAATTATGTGTTTCCAGGGGGGTCGTATTCAGGCATCTTTGGGAAAATCTGATATGAACAGGTTCCAAATAAGCCTGGCAATGGGTCCGGTTTTACCGGTTCAAACCGGTAACCGGACCGGTTAAATCGGAACCGGTGGAACCGGTTTACCAGTTAAAACTTACCAGTCCGGGTTTATATTTGAGGGACAGGCTAAATCGGTCAAAAACGAAAAAAAAAATTAAAAGTAGCTGTTGCCATTGTGGGCTGGACCGTTGGCCAACGGTCCATTTGCAAAAATGGTCGTTGGCAACGGCTCCAAACTCCCCTTTTGGCCCCCCAACCCCCCAAACTTTTTTTTTAATACTTTAATCCATCCCCCACCCCTATATAAACCTCTCTCCATTTCCATTTTAATCCACACCAATTCACTCTTCTCTTTCTCTCAATTTCTCTCAATTATAGTTACCTTGCAACAATTAGCCACTTCAAATTTCTCTCAATTAAATATTATAAAGTTTTATTCTAGTTTCAATTATTAATTTTGCAATTATAAAAAAAAAAATTCTGATGGAATTGGTGATTTTGCAATAATCCAAAGTAGCTCCAAAGCTTTAGTGGATTTGTAATATTTCTAGCCGCCTTCACTTTGTTGGAAATTAGTTCGGCAATTTGGTACCTTCGTTCCAACTCTATCTTTACTTTCCGCTATTTAATTTACGCAATTTAATTCTAGCAATTTAATTTGTTGCAATTTATTTTCTTGTGATTTAAATTAACTCTATTTAATAATGGCGAAGAGATTTAGACGTGGTGCAGATAGTGGTGGTATTGTTAGGGGTGGATTTAATGAGGAAACATTTGTGAACGAAACACCTAATTTAGGTATTGATGTTGGTGGAAATAATTCACTTTTAGATCATGAGGCAATGCAACAACATTATACCGACACTTTTAATGAAATTGATGATGATGATGAAACACAAGCCCCCGAAAATCCCATAGGAGATATAGGTCCTGCACGATCACATACACAAGACAAACCTCCAAGAACTCGTAAGCCAACAGCTAAAATTTGGAAATTTATGACTAAGAATAAGGAAAGACAAATAGCTACATGTAGTTTATGTAAACAAGAATTTGCTTTTAGGCAACAAACTAGTAAGGATGGTGGAACGGGTACACTAACGGGTCATATGAAAGCTAAACATGAGGATGTTTGGGGAGAGCAAACGGGTTCAAACATGGGGGGTATTCAAATGATGATAGACCCACGAATCGGTAAAAAATTTTGCTATTACAAGAAAAAAGAGCGTGTAAAAATAGCTAAAATGGTTGCTTTTGCTGCTCTACCATCTTCCTTTCCTTCAGGTTTGGGGTTTGTTACTTATATTCAACATTGTTATAATCCGTTATTTGAGGGTATTCCTAGAAGTACTTGTAGAACGGATGTAATAGATTTGTATAAAAATATAGATTTTATTTGCGCCATGTATTTAATTCTTTAAATTGTAGTGTTTCTCTTACCGCCGATTTGGGTCTTAGTCTTAACAAGTTAGATTTTTTTTGCTATTACATGTCATTGGGTTGATGATAATTGGGTGATGCAAAAAAGAATTAAAGCTTTTTTATATGATGATGGGAAAGGTCGTCACGATAGAAAAATTTTAGCGGATTCAATGTCTACTATTGTGAGATTTTTGAACATTTATAGAAAAATACTTTGTATTGCTTTAGATAGTGCTTCTAATAATACAAAGGCGATTGGTCTTTTAAAAAGGGAATTTGAAAGAAATAAAAATACTCAAAGGAATAATATAAGCACAAGCGGAAGACTCAACAATGGCTATATAAAAGAAATTTATCAAATTAGAGAGAGAAGGTAGGAGACTCTACTTAATTACTCAAAACTCTTGAATCTCACTACAATTAAAATATGTGACATAGTATTCCTATTTATAATACTACAAATCAAAATAGACTAGGACTAGAAAAACTTATTCCAATATGGATTTGATAAATAAATCCTAACTAGATGTGAATTAAATAAACTGAAAACTAATTAAGTATGAATTAAATAAATACCAAATATCAATCCTAAACAACTTTGGATTAGTAATCTTGGTTTAATTCCAACAGAATTAAACCCTCCGCTAAAAAATATTTTTCATGTGAGATGTAGTTGTCACATTTTAAACTTGATTGTTAAATATGGTCTTGAGTGTTTTGAAGATTCTATTCAAAAAGTAAGAAATGCGGTTGCGTTTCTTTTTTGTAATGCTAATAGGGCAAAACTAAGAGATTTTAAGAATTCTTGTATAGAAAATGGCCTTAGACCTAGGAAAATTCAAGTAAAAGTTAACACTAGGTGGAACTACACTTACATTATGTTACAATAAGCATATGATTATAGGATTCCCATACAACAAGTTTACAACCATTTTAATATGAATAGTGATGATTGGTTAAATATTACTGATTGGAAAGATGTTAAGAAATGTGTTGAACTTTTATAAAAAATTTATAATGCAACTCTTTCTTTTTCTAGACAATTCTATCCTACGGTAACCGGAATTTTAGCCTACGTAGCGGAAATAGCTAGAGTTTTACAAGAGTATAAAAATAAATCCGGTTATCAAGCGGCTATTTTTAATATGACAACAAAATTTAAGAAGTATTTTTTTTCCATCCCAACTTTATTTATATTGGGTTCTCTTTTAAATCATTGTTTAAGAATGTCTTATGTTAGAGCATTGGTTAATCAAATTTATACCTTTTTAGAAGTTTAAGAGGAAGTTGAACCATCTTTAACTTACGCCGAGCTCGCGATTGATGCCGAGTTTAGAAAAGTTTTTAGTCTACACCCGTTGCTCCACGCCCTACTACTTCTCAAAGTAGCAAAAAGGACTTGTGGGGTTTATCACATTTAAAAGTTTTACATTCACATCCAACTCCTTCTTATAATGCAAACTTTGATGAATATCACCTTTATTTGATGCAGCAAAATGTGGATATCAAGGAACTAGATGATTTGGATGTCTTAGCATAGTGAAAGAGATACAAGGCAAGTCATCTGATACTTTCAAGAATGGCTCGAGATATCCTTACGGTTCAAATATCAACTGTGACTTCGGAGAGTGCATTTAGCCAAGGAAGACAACAAATTGGAGACCATAGACACTCATTATCCGGATTTAGCTTGCAAGTACTAGTGTGCATTGGCGATTGGATTAGATCAGAGCGACGCAACCAAAACTCAGAAGCGGTGAAAGGCGAAGAGGAAGAGATTGAAGATTTGATAGCAAGTGGATTGGACCAAATGGAAGACTTTGAAGATATCTCCATGACCGAATATGATATGGCGGATATTAGCCAAATGATTGACACTTTTTGATTTTATTATTCTACTATTTCTTTGCAACTCATGTATTATTTGCAAGTTAAAAAAAAACTACAACTTGAAAATAAATGTTATCCATGAATGAATAAAATATATGGCTCATTGAGCTTTCTTCTATTTACTTGTGTTCATATTTTTACTTATATTAAGTTAGGAATATACCTAAAATATACTAATAATATACTTATAATATACATCTACTTAAATTAAAAACTAGAAAGTTATATATTTGAAAAATAACTAAAATATACTAAGAATATACTTATAATATAAATATACTTAATTTATAAACTTAGAAAAAACTTAATACATATAACTTAAACATATATAAGTATATATAGTATACATAGAACTTAAACATATATATACAAAGTTATAACTATATATAGTATACATATAACTTAAACATATATATATATATATATATATATATATATATATATATATATATATATATATATATATATATATATATATATATATATATATATATACTATACAAAAAACAAATATACAAATACCTTTTCTAATGTTTTGGAATATATATATCACTTCCAAAAACAAAAGTTTTTCATGTTTTGGACCGGTTCCGGTTTCCATGTTTGGAACCGGTAAACCAGAACCGGTGGCTGGTTTCGGTTTTTAGACCTGAAACTAGCCGATTTTATAACCGGTTACCGGTTCGGTTCCGATTGAACCAGTTAACAGGTTTAGTTCCAAATAGAGATAAAGGAACTAGGACTATATTATATGAAGAATTTCGTTGTTGGCCTGAATAAACTAAAATATAAGACCAACAATCACCAACTTAAGCTAATGTTTACTCATAGAACGAGTGTGGAGGAAACGGTTGATGCACATTTTGGTATGGAAGTCTTCAATTTTCGACCATTGAGCACTTGATAAATCAAGTGAACGTTGAGGAGACTAAACTATTCGGTAATTATTCTTCTTGCATTTTGATTAATTTGAACGTTTTACCAACTTTATCACAGACTGCTTTTTTCATTGAGATAGATGTCATGGGAGAGATTGTTAGTTACGGACCTATACAAGAACACAAGCAAAGTGATAAGTCCAGTGCTTCTATGAATGTTGAACTCCAGGATCATGAGTAAGTTCGCGATCATGAATTCGATTAGTGATATATTTCATGTTGTCTTGCTTTCATATGATTAAGTTGCACATTTTTTTCATGTAGGAATAACAATATTTCG